>NC_091827.1:9090000-9287500 GCF_038994185.2 Dermacentor albipictus
AGCTAACACAGACACACACGTTACCTACCCTCACCTGCAGACGCAATAAATCAGATGTTATTTTTCTTGACAAGTTAACGCATGGAAAAATCGGCTGCTCGCACTTGCTTTCTAAGGAGCGCTTTTACACAACGCAGAAAGGCACAAGAAAACGCGCGCCTTTCAGCCTTCCAATTTTTGTGACCCTCTATCTACAGCGGAGGCGACATGCCTAAATATGATATTTTCCTCAAAGTAGTTGCAGAGGTGTTTCAATAACTGAACAATAACTCTCATATCTGTTGTATGTTCCTTCATTCTGTAATCCTTTCTTCTGTTTCTCTACTTTTGCTTTGTATTCTCTTCATGTACACATTTTATGCCCTGCTAAAATCTGTATTCGCGAAGTTAACTTATTTTTTTTATGTGTGTGCGCGAGTGGTGGTGTGTATGTGTGTGCACTGGCATTCTTATTCTTCTTCCTGTGCATTGTTTTGCCGAGTGCGCCAGCACCAACACCTTTGAGGTTATTTCTGGGCACCTTAATGAACACCTTTGATTGATTGATTGATTGATTGATTGATTGATTTATTTATTTATTTATTTATTTATTTATTTATTTATTTATTTATTTATTTATTTATTTATTTATTTATTGTAGAGCGTACGACCGCAATATTAAACCGCTTTTTAAAGGAGGGCAAAAGGATGACATGAAAAACTATCGACCTATTTCTATACTACCTATACTTTCTCACATTAGTGAAAATATTGTTTTAAAATCCATGTTTGTTGAAAAATTTTCCATTTTGTCGACTCGACAGTTTGGTATTGTTACCGGTTGTGGCACTGTAGCCCTTCTGGAGGGGTTCTTGGATGAACTGTTTTCAGCTCTTGATCAAACTCTGTTTAGTGTTGCTTTATTTTTGGACATATCTAAAGCTTTCGATACAATTCATCACAGGATTCTTATACATGATTGCTGGATTTTAATGGCGCAAGGGCATCTTTGGCCAAAGAGCGCCAAGTCTAACAGGATTCTATTACAAAAATTATGTTCCAGTGGTTATAGGGGTCGATTTTGTGACGTCTTCAAAAGACTATCTCGCAGAACGGTCGCAAGTGGTTGTCTTAGATAAGATGATAAACTGAAGTATTAGGCTTCCACTGAAGGCGGGAGTTCCTCGAGGTTCCATTCTATCACCTTTACTTTTCAATATATTCGCTGATGATTTATCTCGGGTTGTTTCAAAATGTTTGATATTTCAATATGCTGATGACACTGTGTTGCTGTAAAACACTTTTCGTACAACATGGTTATCTCGAATCTTCAACATAATGTGGACACGACAATGACTTGGTTCCATCGTAATTGTCTAAAGGTTAACGCCTCAAAAACCCAACTCATTTGCTTCCGATCTGCTTTAAAATCTTTTAAACTTGTTAATTCCTGTCGGTGAGTGCCGGTATATAAGCGAACTCGGTAAAATACGTGGGAGTATTCTTCGACAGCGATACGTCATGGCATAGTCAACTATCACACATTTTCAATAACCTTACGAGCGCTGCATGGTTATTTTTCGCATCAAATATATTGTACTGCTTCAAGTAAAAAAAAATACTATTGCACATGCCTTGGTCTACAGTCCCCTTTGATATGGGATCACCGTTTTTGCTTTCTGCCCCACCCGATGTGAAAATCACATTAATTCTTTGTTAAAAATATACTAAAAAACAGCCTATAACACTCCGTCATTCGCAAGTGGTAACAACTCAGCGCTTGGCTTTCCATGCTTCTCGACTCTGTGGAAACTGTGGTGCTACGACATTTTTGGCTAAGTGATATTAAAGTATGTTGCACAACATCCCGAAGCCTTCGTAGTAGGGTTCGCTTCGTAGTTACACAATCCTTAACGGGATATGGTGAAGCTACACGTTGTGTTTACGTGCCGAAAATGCTGAATGAATTGCCAAATGAGGCATTCGCCATTACATCAAAAAAGGCATTGAAAAACATGATGTGTTCACTGTAACACAGTTGCTTTAACATTTGTAAAATATACTGCTCATCATTTCAAAAATATGTAAATCCTACCGTCTTGCTGTCGATTGTTGATTCTTGCTCCATGATGTGCTCCTTGTTCGTGTTATGCTTCCTAACTGTTAGACAACCTGTATGATGTTCTTATATGTCGATACTAAAGTAAATATTGCATGTCTGTTCGCTGATTTTGCTGGACCAAGTCTGTCAAGCCACTGGTGTCCTTGAAAGGCCCCTTTCTTGTACTCTGTATTCCTTTGTGCAATGAAATAATATTATAGTTATTATTAATATTATTAATGTTGTTGTTGTTGTTGTTGTTGTTGTAAGATTGCCTAGGAGACTATTACGTAACCAGAACACACGATGCCCACTGGTGGTAACAGTGTATATAGGTCTGTAGGCATATAGGACGCAGGTAGCCGTTAAACCGAGCCTCAACGCGAGCGACGCTATGCGTCGACCGGAGTTCAGTCAAAGGAGTGCACGAAACAAAGCACGTTTGTTTGTAATTTGCGACTGAGCATTCTTCCTAGTTAATCAGCTGAATGAAAGTTGGACGGACTAGAGTTTTATTCTAGCGGGATAACATGGGGCTGTCCGTTTCCCTCCTGTAGAATCCCTTGTATTGACAGCAGAAGGGAATTCTGTAACGTTTACAACTTCACTGTGTACTAATTATGACGAGTAAATGATACTCAACGTAATAATAGAGCCGTCCTAGCGGCAAATTTCAGCATAATTTTTTCCAACGTACCTACGTTAGATTGGGAGCTACAGAGCATTCGCGAGAAACTGAAGACGAGCATTTTTTCGTGTCGACGCGATGCGTATACGGATGAACATCGACCACCGCCCGCAGGGTAGCAATATAGAGCTTCACTGTAAAATGCTTTATCGTGCTCGTTTCCTGATGCAAGTGACATGCTTCGCGGGACTCCAAAACAGCTGAGAACGTTAAGCCAACGGTGAATGTTAGCCAACGGTGAGGTTTCGATTTTTGTGTCGGACGCGTTCCATCTTCCCTTGTGCACACGCTTCTTGCTCTGGTTTCCTTTTTTTCATATTTAGGTATGTACGCACTTGCTAAACGAAAACTTGATAGTGACTTTAGCCTACGCCAAAGTGGGTGAAGGCGAAAACCTGCGCGCTCAGAGACATTCATTAAATTCGAATGCCTTGTTACTTCTTTTTACTTGTTGCCTCCCACCAAAGGGCATGGGTTCGAGTGCCTCAATTCTATATAAATGAACTGTGCCTTAATTAACTTCACCTTAACAGCAAAGAACGTGAGTTCGATTTACACATAAGCTCTAGGATTCGACTTCCACTCCATTCGAGTGCCTGAATCTACTCTATAGTAATTAACTTTGAAATTTTTTGGCATGATGAGCGGCAACGGAGCCAGCTGTGAAAGAAGACGACGCGTGCACGAGCAGTTGCACGTGCACGTGTGTGTGAGAGGTGAACTCGCACGACTTTCCGTACCGCACGCTGCGTTTTCCAGACCATCAAAGGTGTTAGCCATTTAAGGCTTTCGCTTTAAAAACTCTGGTGTAACCACTTGTAACTGACCTTCAGATGCAGGTCAAAGAAAAAGGACGCTTTTTATTTGAAAGCAGGAACGTTGGGCAGTGTAAAAACATTCGCCTACATCCTAATTTGTAAAGCAGTTGGAGACGAGAGAAAAACACCGTAGAAAGAGGGCAAGAGAAATAAAAAGACAAGTAAACAAAAACAGTAAGAGCCTTGATTTCACTGTTGAATTATTAAATGGTGGACATATGAGTAGAACTTTTTATCTTATTTGACTGGTGGTATTTATATTACTTACACTAAATCCCAGGTGACAGCTAGATTCTTGAAAAAGTGGCTGGCGTTTGGCAGTGTAAAAACATTCGCCTACATCCTAATTTGTAAAGCAGTTGGAGACGAGAGGAAAACACCGTAGAAAGAGGGCAGAAGAAATAAGAAGACAAGTCAACAAAAACAATAAGAGCCTTGATTTTACTGTTGAATTATTAAATGATGGACATATGAGTAGGACTTTTTATCTTACTTGACTGGTGGCATTTATATTACTTACACTGAAGCCCAGCTGACAGCTAGATTCTTGAAAGGCTGGCATATAACTTAAGATAAGTGAACCAGAAGCCCATAACATGGTGATGTTTCGATGGTGATTATCAGGAAGCTAATGCACGCCAGTGTCAAAGGTAATTTCTATCACGTGGTTTCAAGTTTAGTTCAATATCGTTGCACAGTGAATCTCCAAAACGTTGCCGGGAACTTGATCCTCGCTCCTCGTACCACCACAAATGTCGACAGATTCGATTGATCTAGATTTCTATCTGGTAAGATTTCGCCCTATCATTTTACTGGGCGTACAAGTGACACCTGGGCATGGCGAAGAACTCATCTATTCGTTTGTGCGCAGTGGCCTTGAGACAAACGGTAAGCCAGCATAAAACCATTGAAACAAGCAAAACTAATTAAACAATCTGTCACATTTCAGTGAGCTTTGATTAAATCTCACTCATTTAAACTTATTGGCATATAAAAGCGCTTCAACAATGCACAACCGAAAAAAGAGCAGAAAAGGGCTATTCTAACATGCGAATGAAAAAACAAGAAGCCACACGCATAGATGTTGAGTAACAAACATAAACGAATACGGTTTTGACTTCGTGGACACAGGTGCCTTTGTATGCATTTATCTTGATTCCACGGGGGTACAGATGCTGTAGTATGGAAGCAATCGATGGGATACGGGCTGATGAGTCCAACGCAAGAGGCGTTTTTGAAGAGCCAAATTGCAGTTTGAAAGCTTTCCGATTCATTCCAATCGAACGACCAGCAAGACCTCGATCACGTGCACGAAAAAATGCAAATTGGACAGCTCAGCTTTGCATCCCTCCTGACAAAACTAGAATTGATAGGGCGTAGCAACGTAGGCAAATTAATGAAAAAAAATCGACGGTGAATTAGGGATTCTGGCTTTTTCCGCCGGAAACTTCTTCCGTGAAACATTTTATTATTTGTTTTCCACCATTCCGACCTTCACAGGCCCAGCTATGCTGATTCATTCATTCATTCATTCAGTGAGATGAAATTGACAATATTTGCGCCTATAATAGCACCGGTTTTCACTACAAATGATAAATTGCTCACTGTTCAAATCATTACAACACGGCATGGTTTCGGGAATGTTCCAACAGTAAAGCAAATTTCGCAAGCGTGCCTAAATATTCAGCATAAAAAAGAGGGCATGTTCTGCAGTCCCTGTAATTAGACGCAAGTCAGTTTAACATGTCAATTGAATAATACAGGATACATATTATTACGAAAGAAAGCACATGCTTTTGCAGCTTACTAAGACTTTTAAAGCAGATCCCTGTAATGACATGGCGCGTTACTGTGTGGCCCAAGCAAAACTGAATGGGGGATCTTGAAAGCGAACTAAATATAATAGTGCAAACATAGGCCGAGGAAGCACGAGACAAGACAACGTTCCGTATTGCATTTGAGCACCAACATGCCCATTTGTATATTCTGTCATAAATGTGATTCACTCTGGATCTCAAGGCACATGTTTGCTGCTAAATCATAGGGAAGCTTACGGGAACGTGTACTACGCAATCCAGTGAATGCCGCACAACTTACAAGGCATAGCTGAATGACGTGCACAATTCAAAGCACTATCTCTATACGCCTTTTTCAGCCTGATGCGCTGGATTAGATAGTCCATGTCACGGCCAGCTCCAGTAAATATTGGAAACTGCAGACATGAAAACCCTTTCATATGAAAGGGTGTTCATATAATTGACATCATATCGAGGAACTTCAGAAACAATATACCAGTGAAACGGACAATCAATTGACGTCAGATTAAACGGACATCGCGTGGACTCAGTTAAAAAGCTGCCCAAAGCCGTCGCCGAGCATTTCAACCAACCAGGTCATAACTTTGATGAACTTAAACTCTACATCTTGCAGCCAAATTTCCGTTCTGAACGAGAAAGAAAATACAGAGCCTCATACCTTACCCATAAGTTCAACGTATTGCAACCAATAGGCATAAACGTTTCAAAGGGAGCTTTAGAAACTGTTCGCTATGCTAAATTTCAAACTATAGGCAACAGCACTTAGTCTGGTTGCGTTTCTTTTTTTCTTTTATTGGTATGGTTATTGCACTTCAGTCATTTTTTTTTCACGGGCACCGTCTTCTGCCGCTTCTTTTATTATATCTTGCAGAGACACGATAGCCCACGGATTCCAGCAAAGCAGGTAATAGAGGAGTACTGTGCACATGGCCATTGACATGATGGCTGACACACGGCCGTGTCACCGGCTTTGTGCATAGCACTCCTGTATTCTCAATGGTACACCCTGGCCGCTAACCTACCTTCGGTCGTTACCGCACCCACCCACCTTACCCCTCTCCCCTTTAGAAGAACCATACCTATATACACTGTGTCGAGGAAAGGATATGTCGCCTTGAAAAAGACAAGTCCACTTGTAGAAACGTTCGCTCACGCTTTTACCGTGTTCTCGTTTTGCTCATCGTGGTTAATTTCCATCTCCCGCCTTCCCCGTGTTTTCCCAGTAACAGATGTTGTGTTACCTATTCTTTATGCAAGCGTTGATATTGCAAATGAGTACAGGACCGACAGTACTGCTTGAACTATCAGCAACACTGTTTCTCGGAAGGTCCATACTGGACCAAACTGGCTTCTTTTCAGGCTTTTGAGAATCCGGAATATTTGGCTCAGGACTGCGCTATTTGGTCTGCATCTTGTCTACTTCCCGCTCTTATACTGGTTAATGCGTGAGTTCTTTAAGATTGTCAGTCGTCTTGGATTTAGAGTAAGCACTCGTGCTTAACACTTCAAAAATAGCACGTTAAAAGCTTCACTATGCATCTCAGCCTCGAGTGCTACGTTAAAATGCCATACATTTGGGTCATCACTGGAATGCATGTTTCATATCCATTTGAGTTGCAAAAATAGTGGGTTCCCGCCCCTGTCACTAAGTCGCAGCTGGGCTGCTTTGTGACGCCAGAGGTCCTGGCTGGTTCTGCATGGCTCAAAGTATACCAGTCTGGCTTTCTGAGCAGCACATCAACCAATAAAATTTGTCCTTGCTTGTTCTTCGGCTTTCTTCTTGTCAAAAAGTCACGCTGGTATGTCTTGAATTCACTGCTTTCTTCGGCATAAGGCATTTTCTGTCGTCTATCAGGAATATTGCGGCTATGTTTTGAGTTTTGAGCCACGGAACTTCGATTTCGACGGTGGTGTTCCTAGACTTTCGTGTGATCGATTCCAACAGTGGTATTTCGATTCGCCTTGACTCAGTCGGAGACGTTGGTCTTCAAGCCCACCAGGCAAACAATTGTATCCAGTCTCACATTCTAATTTCGTCGCTGGAAAAGCATTTCATGTAGAGACTGGTACGTACTATCTCGTCGGTTTGCTTCATAGATGTGCCGTTTATTCGACAATATCACGTGGTGCCACCGGCCACTCCGAAAGACCCAGTGAATCAATAGAACAACTCATATCAGAACTCTCTTCAGAATGGTGGTGCAGAATGGTGGGCAGAAATGCTTGCCGGGTTCACGGCAAATAAACATTATTTTCAAGTTTTACTTCCTACAAGCCTGTTTTAATTTTCCTTTTATTTGACATCGCGTAAACGCATCGTTATCTAGAAAAGACTCAGATGCTTGCCATTAAGACTCAAGCTTCCGGGTTTCTCGCTAAAATTAAAGTAGTGTTTATATGTCGTATCTCTACGGATCTTCAGGAAGCGCTTTTGAGGGAAGCACGATGAAGAGCGCTAGCGAATCAATACAGCATAAGACAACGCGTACTAGCAGGCTGAAATCGCATGAAAACAATGCACAGCTGCCATGTTCCTTCCGGCCGGGCCGAGCAATCAGTTTATATCGCGAGCTTTGAAACGTCCGCGCGGCACACGCTATCATTCTGCAGTATACTCATTCGGCTGTTCCTAGAAAGCCCCGAGTATTGGTGAACACGCTTATCAGTTTCGTGCGGCAGCTCATATAAGACCATTAGTTTCGCGATGAAAACACCACCCCTCGCTTGACATCAGCGAGATGTGCCATGCTTGCTTTTATTTTCATTACTCGCAGTATAAGTGGGCACGTTGCGTACTTGCGTAATTGCGGAAACTGCACTGCCGTAAAGTGCACGAGCTCCGACTTTGCATTGAGTGCAGCAGGAGGAGTTAATGTTCAGCAGCACTGCCTACCTAGTCAGCCATGCAGAAAAACTCACAGAAGACCACAAGCGGCTCCCTGCCGACTATATTAAATATTATTTCAGGTGCACCGCAGGGCGAGGTACTGGGATCGCTTCTATTTAGTATTTACAGAAATGGTATAATAAACATTAGCAAACTTGCTTCTTACGTCATTCACGTAGCTGCCCGTCTTTTTTTTTTCAGTTGACTAGTATCGATGACCTCACACACTCTCAGTTTTTTTCTCATTTCGTCATTCATCATTAGTACAGAAGGAGGTCCCGGAGTTACAAAAACTGTCGGGGGGACCTCATATTAGAAATTTAACAATATAGTAAATAATACATTATGGCAGCATAGCAGTGACAGATATCAGATTACTCAAAGTTAGGGAAGTAGATAATCAAGAAAGGTGCTTACAATTGAAGTTCAAGTCAAACAAGCAAATAATATATATGATGCATATCATTAAATAAATATGTAATAATTGACGTTAAGGAAACATAGGAACTACATATATCAAAGAGCAAGCGGTTGATGTAGCAGATAATTAGAAACAGAAATGCGAAGTACAATCAAATATACAGGGTGTTTATTTTTTTAGCTGCGCCAGATTTTTAAAATTAGAAAACCATAAATCACGGTAACGTTATGTTTACCATTCGAGTGTACGGATGCGCAGCCTCTAGGTACAGGGTGATTTCCGCAATTACGTGAGTAATTAGGGAAGTTACGGTAATTAACTTTCTAATTATCAACAACAGGTGGCTAAAGTAGATGAGTACTTAGGGGCCCGTTCTCGACACTACCTGTGTCAACGATTAAAATATCAATAGCGGATTTCATGAGGGAGCTACGCGGATAATTAGTTCCCCTCCGCAGGCTCCTTGAAACAGAAACTGGCTGGAAAACGAGCGTCTATGTCGTCGATGTCGCCGGACCCCTACCCCCCCCCCCCCCCCCATGCGCATTTCACCACATCTCCGAGGCCACCACCTGTCCGGCCCCGCGAGCAGCTTGCGTTATCTCCTTGCAGTCTGCGGCGTTGGCCTAGCGCTTCAATGCCAGCAGTGCGTCAAATTTACTTCGTCATTCCGTTGGGCGCCACGTGTCCACTTCCACCGAAGAGAAGCCGTTTCAGGGTCCCAGGGGAGAGACGAAGTAAATTTGGCGGCCCGCCTGTATTGAAGCGCTAGGCCAACGCCGCAGACAGCAAGGAGATAACGCAAGCTGCTCGCGGGGCCGGACCGGCGGTGACCTCGGAGACGTGACGAAAGGCATAATGATCAGTGATGCACGAGATGAGACCGGCGGGAGGCTGTCGCCGTTGGGCCCCATTCGCGTTGGCGACTCGCAAATGTCGCGCGATCAAGTCGGTCGCACAGAGCTCATAAAGTGTAAATGAGCATTTAGTCGGCACCACTGCAGCCAACGCTCTGTGCAGAAAATGGTTCCATCCGAAGGCGAAGAACTAAAACCGATAGGGAAGTTTTTAGCATTACAGCCGTCCCAGAGCCTTGGGGTGATGAGGAGCCTGTCAAAGGAGGTGTCGCCCCTCGCCGGGGCACGAGATGCGGCCGAAGTAAAACCGCCGGCAAGTGGCAGCGTTAAAGGATTGCACAAATTTAGCTTGATGATCACGAGGGTGCGGTATATAGGCGGGCAGCTGCTCAGCAAGAATGCTCATGTTTACGCATGTGCACGCAACGCTCATGCCACCAGTGGGAGCCGGAATGCCACCCCTGTTCCGGCAGAGACGATAGAGCGAGGCACGACGGTGTGCCCGCTTGGTCGATTTTTGCCACCAATTGCACTTCATGTCTCTGTAGGCGCGCTAGAGACTCGAACCTCTGGAGCCGCATACGGGGTCGATGGCGAGACAGCACACGAAAATACCGACGCCGATGGCGATTGCACCAGCGTCCGTATATTGCTGTTGCAATAATATTAGGTAACGTTAAATTGACGTTTAATGTACATTCCACTCAACACCAGTGCGTGCAAACCAACATCTCAGCAGGGAACGCTAATGTTTATGTGCACGCACCGCTCATTACGACAAAACGCTGTCTTGGCTCTCCCACTGAGCCGGCTGACCGGAGCGTCGACGGTGCGTTGAGTTGGTTTTGTCGGTTTTGAAGCCAAACTGTCTCTCTCCAGACTAACCCAGGTCAATCCAAATAGGTCGCGAAGCTTCGGGAGAAAAGCAGTTGTTCAGAACCAATTGTCACCGACATCAGCAACTGTGTTTATGGCTGCGTAGCAATACTCGCTGTAGACGGCAAAGTAGACGGCTAAGTGGGCAGCAGTGATCTTAAGTCTCGCTCCAATTCCGACGAAGACGTCAAAGTAAACAAACAATTTCGCGAAGACAGCATCGAAGTCAAAAATTATGCAGGCTACTTTCCGGTCCAAACAAGACGACGGCTGAGCAGCACGCTTGGTAACTCGATGGAAAGGTTGTCTTCGCACAAGAAAACATAGACCTGTTTTCCTATCTCCTTAATGTAAGTCACATTGTGCTTTTCTCAATTTGGAGGTGCAAGAACTTATAATACAGAAAAGAGATGTGGGCTTTTGTAATCTTTCGTTTGTTTCTGGGAGATGGCGTTACGTTGCAGAAACGTCTTCCAGACGGCTCGAAACGCGTTCCATTACTTGGCCTCGAAGCTGTCGCGGCTGTCTTCATGGCTGTCTTCGTAGACGATGCTGGCCAGATTTGTAACACACCCAATGGCAGCAGAGATGGAATCGCGACTATGTAAGGAAGGAACGAGAATTGAGAAACAAAAAGTGTATTTTTTTTTATATTGAACGAGGCACAGTTTGATTCATTCAACGAAAACAAAATTGCTAATGAATTTTACATACGCGTGGCGAGGCAAGAAATGACATCCCTATTTTTCTCTATCATTGCCAATAAATGCCTCTTTTTCAGCACCCACTATAAGAGAACTTCGTATGTTAGCGCCGGACCCGCGCCGGATTTTCCGCTTCATGGGGCATATAAGGCTTTTGCCTTAATAAAGTGCCACAAATTGCTGAACACGCCCGGGTGTTTCGCACCGTACGCGTGGTCCATAAACACAACCGAGACATCAATTTTTAGGAGGTCGCGTGCGTGGACGCCGCTATCGCTTGTAATGTAATGCGGCTCCCGAAATGTGCAGAAAGGTGCGCTCGGAAAGTTCACTTGCTGCAATGCGCCCACCGCACACGTTATGTTGTTTTGCTTGCCAACGATTGTCTGAATTCTGGTGGCACGGTAGTTTCATCATTTCTTAACGTCTTCAGTCAAAAGCAGTGAGTAACGACCGCAAGAAAATTCTTTTCTTTAGCCGTTTTCGAGTGGCTGCGCTGGCTGGCGAGCTTGGCACCTAACGATGCGACCAGGGGTGCTATAACGTAAAACTATTCCAAACTTTTCTATTCCAATTCTGCTATCAGCCTCCCTCGATTGATAAAAAAACTTTTTTCGACCACCCCCACTTCACCTGTCTGTCACGCGACGTCACGAAAACCGCGATACCTCCCCATCTGATATGATGTGTACACATTGATTATGCATGATTTGACAGAAAAAAGAAAAATAGTTATTTCTGATTCGACCCCTTTTCTCCATTAGCCCTCGGCTATTGGTAAGAAGTTTTCGGGCTGCACCCACTTAACCTGCCTGTCACGCGACGTCACAAAACCGCGAGAACTCACCGCGTCAAAGTGACGTGTATGCGATAAAGATGCATTAATATGCCGAACAAAACTGAATTTTCTTCGGAATAGCCGCAGGCTGCCCCGTTCCGAAAGGAATAGAAGATGGCTGCCGCCGATCACTCAGACGCTGGCTACTCGCACCTGCCGGAGAGCATGGGTTTATTTGCGTATAATAAAACTTCTTGCGAGGCCAAGTAACGTTTTCGAGCACTTTCGGCACGTTTAACCCCTCATTCTGCCAACTCTTCTTTGCTGAGGGTGCGTTTTAGCGTCATTCTTGAGCTTCCGTTGCATGCCGCCGCGATTTTCGACCAGCCACCGCGGGGTAAATAAGGGAAAGCCGACCAATCGTAGACGCCGGCACCACCCTCTTCTTCCGGTTATCGACTTTCACTGTAGTGGCTCGGCCCCATCGAATCCTTCTCCACTTGAGCGTTCTCCTCGCCTCTTGTCAGCCAATTATGTACGACAGGTCGCTCAGTGTAGGCAATGTTATTCGTTTTTCAAGCAAACAAAAGTGACCTCCTATGAACGAGGGGAGCGTTTCATTGGTCTGTTCAGACAACCCTGTGGGTGACCGCCTGGTGCTTGCGTTGGTGGTTACGCAAATTTGACGTCAGGATATTGGAATAGAAACACATTGGAATAGTTTTACGTTATAGGGCCCCAGAACTGTACACTCAAAGCTTTCGTCGGCTTCAACAGAAACGGTGCTCGTGCAGGCGTGCGGTTCGGACATCCATGGCCTTTTAGTGAGTCGCCTTCCGCGCTGCAAGCTCCAAACGCGCATCGAGTCGAATTGCGGAGCATTTGAATTCACCGCTCTAATAGCAGGCCACCAAAACAAATTTCGCACCATTGCGAACAAAAATGGCGTCACTTCTGTTTTAAATGGATATGGCATGATTTTTTTTTTCTTTGTTGGCCGGAAGTGCTCCCTTGTCACGCAGATGGCGCGAAGCCCCAAGAACCGCCGATGATCCGCCGATGAACTGCCAGGTTTTGAATGTATGGGCTTCGCTGCCAGGTATATTTACCTTGGACTAACTATACACGCGTGAGTGGCCAATGAGCAGTCAATATCGGGATGGCACAACGAAGGTGGTGCCAACGGTGACGGCGCGAACGTGGCTTGAGCGTCCGTGTACGTCATTGCAGTAGAGGTTTGTGTCGGATGATGGGATCCAATCAGGGCACCTTCAGCACAAAACCGGGGTCCCAGCCCCAGTGGCAGCCACAGTTCAGTCCCATAATATAGGCAAAAGAAGGAATTAACCTTAAAACTACGTGCGACAAACAGTGAGGACGCGTGTCGACCGATCTCTGAGCGATCGTAGTTTTCCTGCTAGTATTTCTCCTTCGGGCCAATTTCGTTTCCGGCGTCGGGGGTCTCCTAGCACGAGGCAAATGAACTGTAGTCGTTCCAGCTGTCAGCCGTCAAGGAGTCCGAGACTGCTGTCGGCCGATCCTGTCGGGCGCTCAATTACGGACCAGCGCTGTTGTGTGATGCGCACGTAACTGTTCGCGCGCGCGGCTGTTCTGGACTGCATCTAGGGCGCCGCATTGCTGGTGCCGGCCAGACACCAGTTAAACCGTTAAGTGCGATCGATGGAAGCACGCGTCTCTCACTGATTCCTCTCCTTGCCAGACCGTTTGTTCTGCACGCTTTCGGCTAGGCTAGCCAACACCTCCCAGTCGGTCTAGCCCGCGCTCTGTGCAGCGAACTCAGGCTCGTGTAACACGCTTGCTCTAAATAACGCAGCCGGCGCTGTTGGTTACCGTTACTCATCTGTCTTTCACATCGAAGCTGCTAGCCTCTGGTTGGTCGGCCGGCATTTCTTTGTCTACGCGTGCGTGGTGCTCACACAAAAAACAAATGGCAGCTGGAAGTCTTTGTGTTCCACATTCCGCGTAACAGTATTATGTTTTCTCGTATACTTGAATTAGAATCCGATGCTATCATGCCCGCAGGTTGTCTGCGAGTGGTACTTTAGGGAGCTTCTGGCGCACTTTACTTTGACGATTTCAGTTAGTACAATAACCCACATGCGCTAAGCGAAAGGCCTAGGAGAATGAGGATCTACGACGTGCTAACGACGTACAATAATGCACTTGCGCTTGGCAGAGGGCCCAGAAGAATAAGGACGCGAATGACGTACGTCGCTTACGGTGGTTCTTGCATAACGTCGGAACCAGCTTCGCTTTACGTCCTCTTTCACAGGGTGGAATGGAGGCGGGTCTTTTTCTTTCTTTTCTGGGTATTTTCTCTATTCAAGATGATTTTGGCGGCGATAGACAGCATCGGCAACTCCTATACTCTCAATTGACAGATGAGCACCAAGATATCGAAAAGACTGAAACAAAAAATAATAAAGAGTTTAACACGTGCTTTTTTCTTAAATTATTTTTCTATTTTCTTCCGTTAACAGAACTTGTTGCTTTAAATTTTACAGCATACAACATTTGTTGTCTAGGACATTTCGCACTTTATTTTCAATATTACGAAGAAGTGAACTTTATATGAATTTGATGAGCATAGTAATACAATTACCTTAAGAATTATTTTGTTCTTGAGGGACTAATTATTGTTTTATTTGTCGACAGCTAGTCGCATAATAGAATTGCTGCCGGGCACAATATCCGACCAGCTAATGAAACCTCGGCGCCTAACGTTTTTTTTTTTCTTTCTATCAGCGGCACTAATATTCTTTTTTTTTTGCGTGGTGCTGTCCTCTCACAGATTCCACGCCATGGCTCTTTCAGCTATCATCTTTTCCCGTTCGATGGAATTTAGTCCTCTCCTTTTGCGATCGAAACCTGCTTGCCCAGGGGATGTCCCGAAATCTATCCAATTCAGAGCGTCAGTGCCAAACAGAAGGGGGAGGCTCGGTTTTTGAGCAGACCATAGCCTCTGTCCATTCTGCAGATTCAAAAAAGCAAGCAAAAAGCTCTGGAATGCGGTCATCTTGCGTCGTTCTTGAAGTATCACTAAGTGTGGCTTTTCCTCTCTCTTTTTTTCTTCCCACTTCTTTGGCCTTCCATTCGTATCGATCTCTCCCCCAAATTGTCTGCGGAGGAACACACTAACATCGTCTCGCACCAGCCTTCTTGTGCTGCAATCATGATAGCTTGGCTAGTGCGTATGTGTGTATGTGCGAAACATTCCAGCTTCATCTCCGGCTTGACTCTCCGCTTCCCTTGGGGTAAACGAATTTCCTTGGCACCGGCTCAATAGCGAAACGGGTCGCCCGGTTATAGCTTGCCGAGAACAATCTCCGAACAACAGAATTTTTTGCTTACCACAATTATCGCAGATGTTGATGTTGTTTTCAGCTTAGGTAAGTGAGCGTGGTACGTTGGATGGTACAGGTCGTGGCAATTATTTTTTTACGTGCGTTCCTGTGAGTGCGTTCTTTTTAAAAACACGGAATATCGCTTGAAGCCTCCGTACAAAAAGTTAACCTCACGTGCAATTTATTTGTTATTTTAGCTGCTTTATATAGAAGATTATTACACCATTTTTTTCATGCTGCCCACTAGCATAGATGTATGCAGTGAATGGCCAGTTATGCGATTTAAGAGGAATTTTTCAAGGTAACTAATGTTGCATTGTTGTTTTATAAAATACTTTCTTTTTCAAGTCATAGAGTGCACAAATAAAATCCAAGACAAGAGTAACGTGTCACATTTATAATTCCCCATAAAAAAATCGCAATCACAGGTGTTTGTGCCGCTGTTATATTTTTCCGAAAACAGTGTGTTTATTGTAATCGAAATAGTCATTTATGGGCCCACAAACTGGGCTCTCACATGAAATGTCTATGTGTTGGTTTTTCATGAAAACTCCGACCACTAGGTAAAATAACCTTGTAACGGAGCGGGGTTCGAACTCACGGCTTCTGTTTCCCAGCCAGGTGCTTTAACCAATGCCACGCGACAATATTTTTTCCTTTAGAAAAAAAACACACAACATCAGGCTATGCTCTTCCATATCACCCTGTCAAACCACCGTGGGTGATGGTTCAACCTGCCGTATGCGTGCATGTCCACGGCATACTAAAGAAATCATTGGTTCCCGTCAGCGGACTACAACAACTTGCTCTGGCATACATCTGGTCAGAATAGCAGACGTATGTTCATGTTTGCACAGATGGCTCCGCGTCATCAAAGGCATCGACAGCAGCTGTGGTGATACCAGCCCAACAGATGACTCGAGGTCTCATCCTAGATCATAATCCTACATCAACCGGTGCACAGCTTGTGGCTATACGGGAAGCGATTCGCCACATCTGAGGGGAAAGACCTCAAGAGTGGTGCATTTTCACGGACTCAAAACTCGCACTGCAAATTTTGGGATGCTTCCTGCGCCACACCGCATATCAGGTTCTGGCACTGCATATCCCCGAGATACTTTCATGCGCTCAAGAAAAGCACCACCGCATAGTGTTCCAATGGATCCCTGGACACTGTGGGCTCAATGATAATGAGATGGCCGATGCTGCAGCAAGGCGCGCCCTCAGCAATGGACTGCGAACTGTAGTGCCATTCTCCAGACCGGACATTACATGCCTCCTGTCGGAATTAATGAGGAGTGCGACGAGAAGATACAAGGCCAAGCCAGACGCTCGTCACGTCCGCCTTAAAAGGCTGGATCCCGATATGCAATTTCCTGTTCGGCGTGGAATCGCAAGCCCTCATACATGCCTGATACACAGACTGCCATTAGGCGTCGCCTTTGCACGCAAATACTTGCACATTATCGGACGGCCAGACTCCCCGGACTGTTCAGTGTGTGGCGCTGTAGAGACTATAGACCATGTGCTTCTGGTGTGCCCTGAGTATGCGCGCGAAAGACTGACAATGGCAGCTACCTTGAGACATTTATGCAATAGACCACTGTCGGAAGACTTCTTGCTAGGCGCACAGCCACAGAGTTGGCAGAAGATAGAGACAATGCGCGCTCTTTCACGTTTCTTGGGCGACACGGGCCTGGACTCACGCTTGTGATGACATTTAGGCAATGTGTCCTTCACCTCGTTCCATCCATTATCACCCCCCATTGTGACCCTTTTTTCTCCCCGTCTTTCCCTTCCCTTACTTAGAGTAGCAAGCCAGGTGCTCCATTTTCCGGCCAACCTCTTTACATTTTCCAATCGTTATACTACTTCTTCTTCCTTGCCTTTAAAAAAGATTTGCCATAACACTGCCATGAATATCCGAAGCTAAGGTTCAGGCTCCGCGTTGAGGAAGAACAGGAACCATTTATCTGTGGCGACGCTTTATCTGCATCGCCGCTCTACGTACGACAGGTGATCAGGAAGTTGACTGGGGTAAGGTGCGTGGGGTAACTCACCTCTTGAATGTGCTGTGCAGGATGTGAGAGACTAGACGGGGCCAGATCGTAGGCTGCATGTCCCGTGGGGCCTTGGTCCAACTTTGTCTATACTAGCATTGTGAGAGTGTGGAATCTGCCAGTTAAATCACTAAGCGTGCGCCATACGCTTAAATCGGCTCGAATTGACATAGTTTATTCACAATCTTGAATACTGCGTCGTCATAGCACATCTGTTTAAACTCTTCATTCAATTTGCACAATTGAAGAAGTATTTTATTTCCATATCACAATATATAGGTAAACAAACACTTGTCGCACCTGTAGCCAAAGGCTAGTTGAAGGTTCGATAAACAAAATGCAGGCAAAACCTAGCATAGTAGCAAAAGGTAACACAATGAATAAAGCGAGTTCACCAAAAAAAGCGATAAACAAACCAGGTTCGAAGTAACCTGCGTCATGATGACAATGGATGAGATACGCATGGCATAAAGAATAGTAGCTATTGCGATTAAATAACAAATAACAACATCTGTCATGTCAATTACGTACCACATGAGAAGAGGGATTAAAGGTTTTATGCTGTGCAAAGTATAAAAATTAGTTTATAGTTCAAGCATATAATGTTCTTAAGGACCATACGAAAATCAAGAATTCATTATTACAATATTAGCACAACAAACACACCAATGTATCTCCAGATGACCACAGTATAGACTAAAGAATTGATTATTGGCTCAATGTATTCAAAATTGATAATGGCATCTGCATGATTTATTGTAACGTTAACAAGGTTAAGTAGCATTGTTTGGGAGCACTTTGGAAGTTTGAGGAAGGAATAATACTGTCTGACAGTTTATTCCATATATTGATACCTGTAAATTCGAGGAGATGCTCTCCCTATTCATTATTACATGGCGAAATATTAAAATGCCCTGCAGTAACACTCCCATACTCGCGTGAAAAATAATGAAATACGGAAGCGTTAAAAGGGTGATCGCATCTGACGACCCTATAAACGTACATTGATATCCTCCGTTCGCGTAGTAGATCAAATGGTAGTATGTGATACTGGTTGAACAATGGGGCCGTGTGATAAGAATGTTGAGAGTGAGTGAGACCTAATCCTAATCACTCGTTTTTGAAGTTTCCTAATCGGATTTCTTTAATATGAGCATGGACTGGTTGGGTGTCTAAATAATAATTTTGAACTGATATACGAAAGTGCGAGATGCTTTGAAGGCTAAAAAAGAGAAAAGGAACACGTCATATCTTCCGTTCAGGCGACGCGAAAGTGGCGCCATCTTGTTCAACTCGACGCAAATGTGGCAAAGCACGAAAATTAGCGCTTCTTTCACGCAGGGCGACAGAATCTTGCCTTACGAATATTTGAGCACTACGCCCGAGTGCTGAAAATTATTTTCTTTTTACTGACGCGATAAAAGAAGACGATGGCGCAAAAGTACGGCGCCCCGCCAGCTACTACCGTCACATGCGTAGTCTTATATATTATGAACATACATCTGGAGGAACAGACACAAACATACAGACACATATATGCACACACACACACACACACACACACGCACGCACACACACACACACACACACACACACAGGCACATACACACATACACACATGCACAAACACACGCACACACAGATGCAAGCACACACACGGATACATGCGCTGACACATACGTACGCACACAAACACACACATACACACGCAACCCTGGCACAGAGGGCACGAAAAGAAACGATGCGAACAAATTCCTTTTTCCGGCTTGCTGCGACAAGTAATGTCGGTGGCCGACTGCATTCGATCCAACGGGCGAACCGGCAAAATTGGCCAGCGTGTCTCGCTTCCCTTACCCTCATCCTCCTCGAGCTTTCCTACCCTTTCACGCTGCTCTCAACATTGCAGTTTCTTCCTTACTTACTTTCATTCTTTCTTTGTGACAACACAATAACGTTGTCTGGAAACACTACCAGCGAGGGCGGGCGTCTGAAAACACCGCGTTTTCGCCGTCGCAACACAGTCTAACCTTTCAACTGCCTCACTTATTGAATATATGCACCAGCCAGTAACAAAAAGGAAACTGATCTCTTAAGAGTAATCGAATTCGGCAAAAAGACCAACTCGGAGCCTCCAGTTACGTTACCTTGCTTTTCTATCCCCTTCTTGGATAGAAACGTTGAATGCATGAAACGACTTGTCCGACAGCGGTTGCGTACGCCAAACTAAAGTGCTGCATGAAGAAAATAGACCTGGTGCTGTTGCTTCCGTCTTCCTTACCCCTCTTGCGCCCCTTCTTCCCCCTTCTCCTACCTTGCCCCAGGAACCACCCTACGAATTTTCGTAGACGGAGAACATAGATCTTGCCCAGTCACTTCCTCTCGTGTGCCAATACCCGGCTTTGGGTTCGTACGTTAAGCACAGACACAGGCACACAGAGGAGCGAAATACGAAGGAAGTGAACAGTATATACCCGGAAAACAAAAGAAGCATTTCCTTTTGACTTTAGGTCACAGGAAAAATGTCCTTAGGGAGTATCAAGGCCGCACAAGGACTGTATTGCTCGCTGGCGGGATTTAAGGTTCTTCCTGCCGACCTCTCAAGGGACGGTGACTTGAGAGAACCAGTTCTTCGATAGGCAGGGCTCGGTGGTGAGGTCAACTATGAAAATTCAGCCTTGCTTTTTGTACCATTTATTTGAGCCTTTTATTTATTGTTTGTTTATTTGTTTTGTTAGTTTTGCCTGCATCACTTTGCTTTCGCTTTGCCTTTGTCCTTGCCTTGGCCTTTGCTCGCTTGCTGGTTGTTCGGTTCCCTTTTTTCTACATCAGTGTAGTCCCTAGCCTTCTAGGCACTTGCTAGTGAAGCGTGTCGCGTTGTGTTTTTGCTTTGCTGACTACGATGTCTGTGATACGACCTTTGTGCAACAGCCTTCCCGTTTATTCCAAATAATTTTATAAATTCGTGCGCTTCAATATGAGACTGTCCCCAAGTTTCTTCATGTTCTCTTCGTACGAATATCTTAAGTTCTTTTTCCTTCCTTAAACAATAAAAGCGAGAAGCCGTCTTCTGACAGCGAGATGCACTAACAAGACTGGTTTTCCCGTGTGCACAGCATGCGCAGCGGGAAGAGCACTGCACTACGAACAAAGTGCGCCCTATTCAAATTTTACAGTATTTAGCACAGACCTCACGGGTTGGTTTTTTAGATTGGCATTCAAAGCTATACGCGCAGTAACATCACATACATCCGAGCGCAACTAAGCCAGTTTGAATGAGAACACACTGCGCATGTACCATGGTAGCCACCTTGATTTCAATAATCCTTATGAGTGCATACAACGCCCTCTCTCCCTCTTTCCCGTTTCCGACTCATTTCACCTGCCCCCCCCCCCCCCCCCCCACGCTCCTCTCGCACAGAGTAGTGAACCACATACACACATCTTGCCGCCAATAACTTTCGGTCTTCATTTAAACTGAACATTTAATGGTTCATATTGAATTGCAGCCTACGATGTACCAAGTAGTTTAACGCATGGCTTTCTCTGCAAATAAAAGAGAGAAAAAGATCATCTCAGTAAAATTCTGCGAGCACCTCTAATGAAATCGCGGAAATTATTTCGCAATGATGCTTTTCTGGCACACTATTTTGTTCTTTTTTTAGAACGCAACAAATATTACCGTATGTTCATGAATTCCTTAACTGAACATTATTTCACCTCACCCGCTCAGCCCTTTTTATTCGACGGGCATATCCAGCCTCTGGCCCGTCAGGCGCACTTTAGATGCAGGAAGCAGAATACATACAAGCAGATATTTTACTTCTGTTACATAAGCATCTGTGTGCACGTATTGACAGCCGAGAGAAAAGTCCTTGTGCGACATATCGAGTTCTTTGTTTGAAGTTACGCTTCCGCCATGGATATTGCAAACCTCCGGGTATTTTGCACATGTTTTGGTCGGATAGAGTTAGTTGGAACTATCTTTTTTTTTATGTATATATCCCCCGAATTGTTATCAACGCGATTGTCAGTAAGATGAAGTCACATCATGACGTATTCAAGTTTGGATGCAGCGAAAATGTATATTGTTATACCTTATTTGCGTTTGTAATGTTTTGTCGACAAGAAGAGCGACGAGTGCCCACAGTTGTTTACCAAAATGTCATTCTATGTTAGATACATAGCAGCGGTGGAACACTTTTCTTTTTATAAAGGTATTGGAAATCGGCAGATCTACGTCTTGGCAACCACCGCCCAGTATACGTGCGGTGTATTTGAAATTTACTACAGAAAGAGATGTAGAGACTGCCCAAAGGTAAGAACACAAAAGCAAGTCACGCACGAGGAATACACGGTTCTCATTACGTCATGTTCAACGTCCCTTTTCTTAACAGAGCAAGCCGGAGTGTCTCCCACCTCTTTTGGATGCGCGTGGCACGGGTTAATGTAAAATACGAGCATACCACAAAATATCCAATTCCGTCGAGGTCCTCTTACGACTTTAAGAACTATACTGTGGAAATCTCCGCACCCCTAGACTACATTGCACAAGAACAACCAAAACAATGAAGACGCCGCGGAACTTTGGCAACTTCCCATTGTCGAACTCGCGTAATTAAGAGAGGCTAATGCAAATCCCCTCGAACAAACGAGACTTTGTTTCGTGGTCTGCGCACTCAGGTCGGTTTCAATGGAACCTCTCAACCAAAGGGCGCAGAAGCTCGCTTCAAAGACCCGCATTCTGCAGAAGGTGGCTTCATTTTCTGCTCTCAAGCCTGAATGGGTAGAAAGAATGGCGGCAGCACCACGGCCACCGCCGTCTCATCAAGCGTCAGACGCACTCGACGGCCAAGAGGTCGCTCCCGGGAACGAGAAGTGACGAGACGTGTGATGAAGCCCCGACTCCAGGGAACGAGCTTCATTGTTCGCCACAAAAGCAGGTCTCAACGAACGCTTGGCAAGCAGCAGTTGGGGAGCGTCATTTTAGAAACGGGTTTATAATGAGTGAGGCCTCCTTGGTGCAGAGAAACGCCATCTGCGATGCTGTGGCAGCGCGACACTGCAGATGAATGAGCCGTCCCTTAGTCTCCGAAACTACCGTATTTACTCCACCTTGAGCAAACACCCTTCAAATCGGGTGATGAAATCGACGGAGGCTGCTTATACTTGCAAATCTATCCTATCCCATTTAACGCAATATTCACTCTTCCAACTTGTATATTATCCCCTATAATAACTAAAGCCCGAAAGTTGGATTGCTACAGTGCTGTACAAATCTTCTCAGATATTTTCTGTCGTTATTACGAGCCGTCAGTTGACTCCCGCGGTCAGCGCATCCAAGCATATAGGATTTGAGGCAATAGAGCGCACAGTTGAGGAATATTACGCATTGCTAGCATAATATCCATAAGTTGTATATTTATAGTCGGCTCCTTTCTTACTGTTGCGACTGCAAGGCTGTCATAGCCAAGTCAGGAAACCGTTCGCCTTTAGACCTGCCCTCTAAGGCAATTTGACGCGATAGCGTTAAGAGCCCCGTGTCGCAAAAAATCCGGCATCGGCGATCTGCGTCCAGCGTCGACCATCCTTTCACGAAAGATCATTTTGAACCACGCATAACCAACCACTCTTCTATTACCGAAGTTGCTCATACACTGCCTTTCATTCTTTACAAAGTTATACCTCGAAATTTTGCGAATGACAGCCCATAAACAAATGTCATTAAAAAAAACACCGACAGCGCATACTTTTCATGCTATATCTTCTCAGACTGAAATATTAAAATTGTGCAACAATAACAGGAGAAGGGCCCACATGAGAAGCCGCCTTTCTATCAGAAAGCTCGCCTTCTTACATAGCGTTCTCCGCCAGCGTTTCCCGGTAAGAAGTATGGTTACGTAAGCTGCAGTTGCCGGGAAGCGTGAAAAGCACCCAAGGTATCTTTGAATGTTATCGCGTTCCACTCTTAAAGGCGAAGCTTAAGCAAATTTCCGCAGTGGACTAGTTGCTTGGCCATACTTAACACTGCGTTGAGGTGTCGTGTGTTGTCTTTTCGCTCAAGTCCTGTCCCTTTGTCGCTCTGAGCAGCAGTGTTGAGAACGAAGTTTAGGCGTCTTCCAATTTTTTTTCGTAAATTATCTTCAATAAACAAAAACAAATGAGCGTAGGAAATTACATTCATCAAACTAGCCCAACTTCGCGCTCCTGTAAGGAATTAACTATACTTAGCCGAAAGTGTACTGTATAAAGATATAATAGGTATAAGTATACTTTTTCCAGTTTGCCACCCTACACGTGGGGGGGAAAACAGGAGAGCAGTGAAGAGAGAGAAGATAATAGTATGAATCCCTCACGTGATGTATACATAGCACAGTGTGCCTATAAAGTCCGGAACTTAAGCATGTTACCTTCAGCTACTGCAAAAGCGCTTCTGTAGCCTGATGTACTAATAAACTGTAAAGACACACCTCGAAGACCTTAGGTTTGGTAAAAAAAAAAAAACACTCAGTCTGCGGTCCGCACAAGTCGTATCGGTAAGACTGGCGTTGTTCATCAAGGCGGCAGAAATTCTCAAGAGTGTCCTCCCAAGACAAGGAAAAAAATAAGAAACAAATAGGAAGGCAAAAAAAAGAAATAAAGGAACTCGCGTCTTCGTCATTCTTTATTTACATCATTTATTTTAACGGCTGCTCTAAAGCGTTCTCGGCACTTAGCTAGCACGAGAGAATTGAACAAGATCGCTAGCAAAGCATCGCCAGGGACTGCAAAAGGAAAAAATCTGAGGAGTGACCTGATAATAATTAAAAACTTTTTTTAAAGCTTCAAACGTGCACAAGTAGAAGATTAAAAGAAAGAGCGGAAGTGAAGTGGAAGGCACCACTACGAGTACGTCTCCGCGCGTCAGAAATTCCGCAAGAAATGTGATGTCATCAAAGAACATTCGAATTGAAAAACTAGGCCGGCGGATGTCTGGATCCTTGAAAAATAAACGGGAAAGATTTAAAATACAGCGTCTTGCATCGTTTTACTGCAAGGAGTTCTGTAAGCCTTTCAGAAAAAGGGGAGAAGGCAAAGAAGGAGCGAGAAGACAAAGGAATCTTGGATGTCAGCGGAAT
Organism: Dermacentor albipictus; assembly: GCF_038994185.2. Lineage (NCBI taxonomy): Eukaryota > Metazoa > Arthropoda > Arachnida > Ixodida > Ixodidae > Dermacentor > Dermacentor albipictus. The sequence goes on from NC_091827.1 coordinate 9,114,467, forward strand.
GCAAAGCCTGGATTTAAACACAAAGGCCGAGGGCCTGCTTCAGGCCGAAGTTTCCCCTCGACAAGCGCGGAATTATGCGAGAGAAAACAGCCGCTGGCTGCCTAGCAGTTATAAATACACACATATATATAGGACGCGAAAGGGCACGAACGCACCAGCATGCAGATGCTGCTGCTAGTACTTCCGACGTCCGCGTAATTTATTCAATGCGCACGCGCTTTCAGGCTTTGACAAAAACGCACTTCTTTTGTCATCTTCCTGTTGTGCTAACACAAAAACATTTATAAGCAGTCGTCGTGTAGGTGATAGAAGGTTCTAGTCGTGGAATATAAGATGCCCGCGCCTGATTACGATCGTTTGCCCGGACTGTAATTATTAAACTGCATTAGTTTCTCCCCCGATGAGGACGCACTCTTGGGCCGGCTTTTTATTGTGATAGCGTTATCGAGGTCCAAGTTTAGTTTGCAGCGTCAGCCCATTCTTTAACGCTACGCCGTCAGAGTCCTGTCGTTATTCTGTCCTCCTCGTTTGGTCACCTCTTCGTCGTCACTTTCATCCTCATCACATGGTGAAGAAAAACAAAGTTTGTGCTCCACGAACCCGGCACTAAAGATTGAACTCGCATTTCGAAGCCGGACGCGGTCGGCACTGAGTTATGGCGCAACTTTGCAGGCGCTGTATCTGAACCAAATTCACAACTCCCTGATTGATCGCTGGGTTTGAATGAATATTGCTAAGGAACAGCCGCCACAGTGTGGCTGCACTAAGGAAAAAGATGGCGACGCTATATCAAGCGGGGCCACGTCATCTTGTTTCTCCTCAGTGCAGCCACACTGTGGCGGCTGTTCCGTAGCAATGTGACAAAACAGCTGCGCCGCAATCCACAAGGTGGTAAAAGTTTCATAAGAGGAAACATTGTCGTCCGCCTAATAGCATCACGAAGCTACGAAGGAAAACCACAGAGGTCTCTGAGGAAGTACACTTCCACCATTGAAAAAAAGACACGTACTGCGTCTCTTGAAGCTTAATTCGCCCTGGACCAGAACAACCTGCCTTGCTTCAAAGTTGCAGAAAATTTCGGCCTAAATCGTCAAAAAATTAGGAATGCTTTGAAAAATAGTTAGCTCTCCATGGTGTATGAAAAATATATTCTGCTTCGCAGTTGAAGAATAATTTGTCCTTGTTAAGAAAAACTTCATACTGCTTCGTAACTGAAAAAGAATTCGCCCTGAACTAGAAAAGTTTCCTTCTGCTTTGCAGTTGAATCATTTGCAGGAGTGCCCTGAATTGGGCTGGAAAGCAAAGATGATGTGCACAGCGCTGCATACGTCTTTTCTGCTTTCGTCCGGTGCTTCGCGCTGTTCTTACCACCTTCGTCATAAGCCAACCAGAGGTTCGGTATGGATGTTAGCCGCGGAGACCGCGTCTCGGAGGAACATTGAAAAAAAAAACCTCTTGTATACTTATGTCTAGGTACCCGTTATACAGCGTGGCCCAAGATAAACCGAACCCAAAATAAGTGAACACATAATTGTAACGTAACGTTATGCAGCTGCTATAAAGAGCGATCTCAGTGCGTCACAGTGTCAACATCTTGCCGTCCTTCGTAGAGCAAGCGAAGCCAGACGAACGACGTTTCGAGTAATAATAGGGCCTCAAACTTGGGGTCCCGCTGTAGCAAGCCAGATAGCAGTCATCATAACCTAGTTGCACCTGATTTGCAGCTACATGTTTGACATTGCACTCAAGCACAAAAGCTTTTATACGTGACTGGGAAGCCAAATTTAATCCCGATCCCTACAGTGCGGCGTCACGCGTAGCCGCTGTGTTGTTTTGGGAGGCTAAAGCCGTGATTGAATCAACCAGTAGATCGGCAAATAAAACCAAATTAAATTGTCATCTTTCACGTCCGACCGCTGCGCAGTGGACTATTAAGGCCGCCGTAGTCGAGGCCTTCAGACTGAAGTTTACCATTTGAATTTATTTACGTGCACCCAAAACAGGGTGCAGGAGCATTTTTGTATTTTTTTTCACCCTTATTTGACTGCGGCCGCCTCGGCAAGAGATTGAACGCGATACCTTGTGCTTAGTAGCAAAATGCTATAGCTATTGAGAAACGAATCTGTGTGGCATCCTTGTATCGTTCTTTTCTGAGTTCGCTATTATTATATAAACCATGGAATTATTCACTGCTGAGAACAAAGGAAACAGCGGGAAATTGCCCCAGACCCTGGGTACACCAGAGAAGACTCCACATCAGAAATTCTTCCTTGCACTGAAAAAAATAGTAATAAATAAAACGATAAAGAAAAGAGAAATACAAAACAAGGAGAAAGAAACAGGGTATTTCTGAAAAGCTATTCTGTGTTCTGCATTATTTTTCATTTTTTATTCTTTTCACTTTCAGAACGCCTTTAGAAAGCAGAATCCAGATTCTCGACTATCTTTTGACAAAGTTGTCGTTGTCGCCTCCATAGCGGTGGCAGCGACATTAATGCGACGTCTATGCCCGTATGGGCACAAAGTTTCATTTCTCGAAATCTGTTCTCATTTCTTCCCTAATCTCTTCTACGTTCTGCTACATGTCTCTATTGTTGTCGCAAGAATGCTAACCTTCGTTTTCCTGCCATGGGAATCCAAAAGGAAATAAACTGAACCGAGGATGAAACGCCTCATTTCACGCACGCGCAAGTTCACGCACCCATGAATAACGGGAACTAAAAAGACCAACCCACTGCCATCTTGTACGCGGACGTCATTTCTTTGTTATCCTTACAATATTGCAAAATGGCCAAGAGCACGTGCGATTAACCAAGCGAAGGAAAGATGTGTCTCGCTATTTTAATTTGTTCTTCAGGCCAAAGTGGGTGTTACTTGGTGCAGAGAAATGCGCCATTTTGGAAATGGCCTTCTTCACGGTAATATGCGTACGCCGCATGAGAACAGAGCGCAGTCCACAAAACATTCGTGCGCTACGTCTAGGAGAGAACTACTTACCAAGAAAAAATGAAAACAGCCGTGCTCAGATAACGTTGTGTAGCCATTTAGGTTGCATAACTTTTTGTTGTGCATACTCCTGCATTTTTTTTTCGTCTCTTTCACTGCTAGGATTTACCCGACGCTGTTCTTTGCCGTGGCGGATGTCAAAATTGCAGGTTTACTTAAAAGTTCCCCCTTTAATCAATTGCACGGTGATTTGCACCTGCTTAAAGATGCATTTCAATAGGAAGGCAGCACAGCCTTTAGTTAACTAGGTTGTTTTAAACAGTTTCTCTTCTGTATTTAGACACTGCTTGAGCGAAGGTCGTTGCGCGATGCATCGGCTGACCTCACGTCGAGAACCACCTGGTCAAAGTTTCTAAACAGCTATAACCAAGTTATTAAGTTGCTTAATCAAGGTATTCTTTTGTTGTCTTAATAACTTGGTTAACTTGGTTGAGAATGTGAAGCTTTCTTTTTTTTCTTCCTTCGACTTTCCCACTGCTGCTGCTGCTGCCTGGCGTACGCGTTCGGGCGATGGTTCAGAGCATGTGCACACGTGACAGGAGCGCGGCAAAAAGGAAGGGACATGCTAGAAACTCGTTTGAACCTTTTTACTGCGTAGAAAGCACACAATGCCCTCTGGAGCTCCCTGGGTGACGCAACATTAGCCTCCTGACATCTGTAATCATCCGTGACCTCCCGCAAGAGCATTGCAGAAACTGCAGCACTACCTTTTTACTAATGTGCAAGTCCATCAGGAAGCTGTATAGAATGGTAGAGTGGAGGAAGAGAACGTGTAGAAACCACGCAGTCGCGAAACGAGTGAATAACAGCCTTGCCACTCTTCGCTCGCAGTTCCCACAAAGTGGGAGGGGAGGAGGACCGGATAAGAAAAAGGGGACGTGAGAGGGCAAGGAAACTACTACAAACACGGCAGTGGTTGCGGGCAAACTGGATAAACGTAACTCCAAAGTATGGTACGTTTCTGAAAAAGAAATGCCATGCGAATATGTAAAGCGGACACACTACGCAGGGAGTGCAGAAGCAGAGCCGCAGTAAAGCGTACCGTAGTCTAGATGACACCACGAAAGCGGTCGCTCATCTAATCAACACTTTCGGGCCCGCTGCGGTAGTTTTGCGGCTATGGGAGTTCTCGAGGTAGCGGGTTTTATATCGACCGCAGCAGCTGAATTTCGACAGGGGAGGGGAGGGATAAAAAACTCTCGTGTACTTAGATTAGGTGAAATGTTAAAAAAACAGCATGGTGTCAAAATTAATCCGGAGTCCTCCACTACGGTGTGTCTCATAATCCGATCGTGGTTTTGGCACATGCAGCCCTTTAATTCAATTCCAGTTTAATAATTCTGCCACAGAGCAATGTGTCATGTTAGGCAATGAATATGCTCGACCTTACAAGACGTTCTGATGTATGGCGCATAAGAACGCCTCAAGCAAACACTTCCCTCTGTGTGTTCTGTGAACTACGCAGATATAAGCAGCAGTGGAGCACGCGCGGTAACGTTTAACATCAGCTCACTACTCTAGTGTCGGATAAAACGTTGAACATCACGGTTAATTAAGATCAACGAAAGCAAACAGCACAGAAAGCTTCGCTTACACCGATTCCCACAGTGTTGTCTTATGTATGTTTACTTACGCTTCGTTCACTCGTATTGTACAATAGCAGTACTTCCTAGTGTTCGCGCACTGTTTTACTACTCCCTTCCGTAATTCCATGAGCCCTGAGTGCACAATAATCAAGAGATTAATAATAACCAAGTATGCGAGAGTGTAGGCATAGACGCAAAAACTTGGCCCGTTGAGTCATGGCACTTGCGCTGCTCGAGCTCTGGCTGCCACACTGTAAAATTATGGTCGCCTCCTTCGTCGGCGCATATTTCTGGTGTCCGCCAACAAAATGAAAGCTGGAACTCTTTGGCCATATCTTCGCCTTGCACTAAAACCCCTACACATCATCATCATTAGAATGTGAGCGCTCGTAAGATATTAAGAACCCGTATTCACAAAAAGCTCGTATGCTAACTAGAAGTGTTCGTAAGAGAACTTCTAGTAGGAAACCGGACGTGCGTCTGGTTTACCTCCTTGGCTTTCCTGTATTCTGTTTCTCTCCCTCTGTCTCTCGTTAAGAACAATTGGCAGCCATAAGTGACTTTGGATAGAGACAGAGAGAGATGCTGGAAATAAGAAACAAAAGAGGTTAACCAAGGGAGTCCCTGGTTGGCTACCCTACACTTGGGGGAAGAAAGGGTGCGAGATAAGGTAACCAAACGCAAAGTTCGGGAAAATAAAATAAAGAGGAAGTTAGGGCAAGCATTTTTACCGAACAATCTATTCTTCGCAAATTACCATCGGTATTTTATGTGCCAGTAGCTTATTTGAATAAAATAAAAGAGAAGGAAGGGGAAAATTATTCAGACCACGCCGCTAACAGCCGTTCAACTGTCCGCAGCCTATGGTAGACAGTTACAGTTCATAGCCCTAACAAACATTAAACACCACAGAACACGTTCACTGCCCTAGTAAACCTTAAACACCACGATAGATTCCGTTTTTCCTCCAGCATTGGTAGCCCGTGTAGTCTACCTTGGCTGCAGTAGTGGCCTAAAAGCTGCCGCAGCTTAGGTTCCCTGCATAGCCAATACTGAGACAATCATTCTTTCGTTTATTTTACTTTGCTCACACTGTTCTTCGTGTTACTCGGCTACACGGATAGCAGCCGGCGATGCTGTGTTGCAAGACCGCGCAATAAGCTTTCTAATTGCTGCTAAGCAATTTCGCCATTCAACAAATTACGCTCTTTGTTTCCGACTTTCAGTTTATTTTTCCCTTAGTCGTGCTTCTGTACAAGTTCATTTCCGGAGATTTTAGTGTCAAATAGTGTGGCTAAAGTAGATGTACGACAGGAAAGTAACAGCGTAAGACAAATATTGCTCCTGAAACGCGATTATAAAGTGTAAAACAAAAATAAGAAAAAAAGAGGACTCACGCTGTAAACAGAGAAACGCGTGCGTTGTAAACGTTCTTATTTATATTCCTCCACTATTAGGCTATGCACAGCATTACGTGCAGTTCACAAAACTCAGCACGATACAGGCCAAGGAGAAATGCGTACGACTCTTAACTGTGTTACCCGCTTCATTTCATAGTCGCCCTCCAAAGTGCCTAGGCTCTCCATCTTCTCTAAGTTCTGCAGCATTCTTTGAGTGCACTCAAGAGAAAAGACTTGACGACGTTTTATTTCCTTGTCAGATGTGGCCGTTGCATTTCTTTTGCCCTTTCGCGTCTAGACAAGGTTACTGCTACCATATATTGTCAGCCTTTTGCTGATTGTCTGCGCGTTATTTGCTCTACTGCTACCTGTGGTTCAATGGGACGGCCACAAAAAGTTCTACATACCTTCCGAATGGGTAGGCGTAACAGCCCTGTTTGCCAACTTTTCTGGTTTCGATGGTCAGGGACACCGTCGAGCTTAGGATTCAGTCATCCAGTCTTGTTTCTTCGTGTTCGTAACTGCTTTCTTTAGTGTGGCACACACGCACTAGAAATTTTCCCACACCCTCTTTTCACCCTGTTTTACCACGGAGGCCAACATTCCCCCACCCATGATTTACAACCGGGCGAACTGGACCACACCCCTCGAACACCTACTTTAGCATGTGACTTCTCCGGGTGCGCCACTTCGTCACATCCAGGAGACCTTGGACTCCATCGCCAATTCACCATCGGAGAGAGCCACCTACGATTGTGAATAATGATTAACCTCCGACTAGGTTTGTCATTCAGTATAACGTCTTGTTCTTCTCCTTCAGCTTCAGCTTATGTAGACTACACTCTGAGCTTTCATAAGATGCCTCAATGTTTCCTTCCCTGAGAAATGGCGATAAGTATCATGCTCTAGGTGCAAGGGAGGAAAAAAAACTTGCGTAGCAAATCATACGCGAACGGAGTGCATTCTACAGAACTTTGTTAGGACAACGTCATTATCGATTTAACCATCTCCATTCTATGAATGATTCTCTTAGTTTAACATCCTTGCAATTACAACTTACGCATAGCACTAACAGCAACTTTTTGGCTTTTGTTTACTTTTTAAAGCTTATTTTGCTACAAATCTGGTGTTTAAAAACATTTCCCTCTATATATTCATAACACCTTCGTTTTCTCTTTTTGTACTAACCTTTTCTCACAAACCTAACCCCTTCTTTCCCACGTCTAAGCTGTCTGCGTTCTCTCATCCAAATATCAAGTTTTCTTTCATTCTGTGAAAGGATATCTTTTCTTACAGCGATGCTCCTTCTCATTGTTTCATATCGGCAATATATTGAAGGTCATACCTTCTTCAAATATATCAACATATCATAAGACGTCCAGCTGTAGAATGACATGACCAGCTATCTTTGTCTCCGCACTGGAGCTGTCGCCTGCAGTAATATGACACCCCGGCTGCCAAGTTTCCGTAAGTTGCTCTTGCTTGTCATGCGCTTTCCCCTATCAAGATGGAAATCCTCCAGTCGCTTGAAGCCCTTGCGATGACGCCAGCATTCGGTACCGACAACGTAAACACCCATCAAAAGCCTGCAACACGGCTTAGGGAATTGGTAACAAGGGTAGGCCGGCTCACACAGCCAGCCTGTGTGGGTGCAACACGCCCACACACAAGCGCAGACGGGTGTGAGACATGTGGAATTAGCGAAAAGACATCGCTTACTTCACCACTAGTGTTCCGCGAAGTCTCTCCTGGGGTATCTGCTCCGAGAGTTTCTGAGAAACGACTTTCAAGAAAAAAAGGGCAAGTAAAGGCCTCACGAAGTGCACACGTCGAACCAAGCGAGCGGCTCCTGTGGAGAGCAACTGGGAAACTGAGAGCTACGCTATCTGAACTTTTTTTTTATTGCCACGCCAGTCGTCATTAGTTCTTTCCATTCGGACATTGTGTAAAAGGTGTTTCCCGATCCTCCAGATGCTGTCTTTCAGACTGTTTGATGTTTATTCTTTCTTGTGACCGTATTACGCCTTCTAGGCCATGCAGGCTCTAGCCTCCAGAGTAGCGATCGTCTTTCCTTTCCTTTCGCGTCTCACTGTCTTCTTCTTTACGAGTTTTTTGCGCTAAAAAGCAACATGTTAAGCAGTTATCCTCTGGCTCTAGCCAGAGAGTGTGTTTTGTTGGTTCTTTATTTAACTTTGCCTTCTGGGTTCCTACGGTGGGGAGAAGATCGCGCTGCTCCGAACAGAATCCTGAAGTGCTCATTTGCTCTCGACAAAACGGCCACGGAATTAGGTAGGTGTCTGCCTACGCAAAGAATGCGTCTCCATCCTTACCTTCCCGAAGACGCTTTTAGCTTGCACATCCCTCTTATCCCACTCCTTTCTTCATTTTGTTCTCGCTTTCTGTCGCCCAGTGTTGTGCGGTAAATAGGTGCACATGCGTGCGCGCGTGCGCGCGTGTGTGCGTGTGTGTGTGTATGTGTGCGTGTGTGTGTGTGTGTGTGTGTGTGTGTGTGTGCGCGCGTGTGTATGTGTGTGTGCGTGCGTGTGTGTGTGTGTGTGTGTGTGTGTGTGTGTGTGTGTGTGTGTGTGTGTGTGTGTGTGTGTGTGTGTGTGTGTGGGTGGGTGGGTGTGTGCGTGTGTGTGTGCGTGTGTGTGTAATTGCTTTTAACCCATTTGTTGTTGTAAAAATTATATATTTACGCTATTTTATTCAACAGCAAACTACCCAAAGAAAAAGTTCTTGTCACTTATATTGTCCCCTAAAACAATATTTGCTTACGGGATAAGTCACTCTGCAGAAATATTATCTACAATAAAAAAAAAATTTACCCTGTGTGTTCTAGTGGAGGATGGGGACCATTCACCCCCCCCCCCCCCCCCAAAAAAAAGGAAATGCGACTCTCAATGGGATCAAAACATCGGCTAATGTACAAACACAATCCGAAAGTTCTCGCAAGTGGATTCCATAGGGTTTCCTATTTAATTTGTGTGAAGCGGTGTGTGTGTGTGGGGGGGGGGGGGGGGGGGTCAACTGAAATTTGTGGGTGGGCCAATTTATATTTGAGGGTGCGCCAAGTTGAAATTTGGGAGTGAGCCAACCTGAAATTTGGGGGTAGGCCAACCTGATCTGTGGGCCAGCTTGAAATTTGTGGGTAGTCCAACTGAAATTTTGGGTATGCTTACTCCTACTTAGACAACTCCAGTTGGGTTTCTGAATACTTTTTTGTAATGAATTATTGCCTTCCTTCTTCGATTATCCTTTCATTGGTTCGTTTGCATTGCGAGAGAGCCCTTCATCTCGGTGAGAGTCCTTCCTGAGCTTAGGATAAATGAGCTGCTCGATTGCATGCGATGCTTTCCGCCCGCGGTACAATGCTTCCGACGAGCCACCATCCACTGCCGACTAGAGATACCGTGTACGTTCTCGCGTCTCCTCACCCAGCCCAAGCAGTCTTAATGGCGTGTGTGCGCTCGGTATCCTTGTTCCATTCGGTATCTTGCTCTCATATTTCCTTGTTCGCTGCGTCACTCTCTCTTCTCCTGAGGGGTTCTTCCTCGACTGACTCATTTTTGTACGGTGCACTGCGGGTGAGACCGTGCGCAAGTCCCCCGGCCTCCACAGAACGACCTTCAATCCAATTCCCCCTCTCGTCATCTCCCCTTTCCGGGCTGTACGCTAAGCTCGCTAATCCCTGCGAAATGAACCGAGGCAGGAGGAAGCGCTAGCCCGGTGCATGAGCGGACCATGTGCGATTTCTTCGGGTTTTGTTTCGTCGGTCGTGAGCTCGTGGCCCTTCTCTTGACCTTGCTTCGTGCTCGTCTCATCATTCGTGTGCTCCTAATAAGATACATGCGACCTCCCGCTGTCTTTTGTTTCAACGTGGGATTGTGCACGGCATGTAAATGGCTAACTGCCCGTTGCTCCCACTGTTTCCACCTGCATTGCACAAGTCAGCTTAATAGCTGTACGGCTCGACACAGTGGTGGAGACGATGATGATGATGATGTAGCGGGGATTATAATGATAATAATGATGATAATTGCTTATAGTTTCCCCTCGAAAGAGGTGGCTTTTAGCCTGCTTCAGATAATCAGGTTTTACTACATTCATATGAGCTTAGCTATTTTCCTATGCATTCTAATATTATTTCCTTTTAAAGTGCAGCTCTTAGCCGCCCGTTCCTGCGTTGAGCGTCGGCTTGGGCGTAACCGTGCGAACGCCCACGTGAAACTACTACAGCGTTCATCGTCATCGCCTTCTTCCACAGCTGGCCTCTATGCCGCTCATCATACCAGTCTTCCCGTACTGCCCCTCCCTCTGCGAAAACGCTGACGGTACTGGCCCACTGCCAGTCGGTGCGGTGATTTCGGTCTCAAATTTTTTGCCTGAGTAAGTACCTACCTATACCTTACCTATGCACGTAATGCTTTAAGCGTTTTTTGCTTATCTTGACCGCTGACTAGTTAAGATTCCCATCAGCTTTGATTCCCTAGATTATGGAAGGTGGCTGTTCCCAGTATAACTGCGTGGCTTCTCGAACAATGAAATAAACCCAAGAACAGACAAGGACGACCGCTGTCTTTTACTGTTCTGAAGTTTTGCCATGGATCAATAAATCTCGCTGTTATCCTTTGAATCATTCAGTACCGACGCCAACAACACTTGGCGCAGACTTTCCCTGCGGTTCCTGCTGGAAGAACATCTTGGAATTTTATTACAAGGAACTAAGTTGTCTCTGAAATTTTCCTGCAGCAGGCACATGCAGTGGCTTAGTAAGGGGGGGGGGGGGGGGGGCGAGGCCGGGCGGTTGTGGGTCCCAGGTGCCAGGTGCCAGCTGGGGGCGAGGGTGTCATATGTGTCTGAAGACCCCCTGTTTCTGCCGTTTTGAATGAGCTTAAATGGCAAAGAATGCTCCAGTAAGCAGCAGACCTTGCTCATGCACCCGATGTACCAGACGTTTAGTGCCACATAATTGACGACTGCAGCTTTATCAACATCCTACATAATAATTGCGCCATGTGTGGGCTAAACCCTTTAATTCTCTAAGTGGTCACTAAACTTCATGTGCGGTGCGCTCGTGCGGTGCGCTGATGCTCGGAGTCGGCGTCGCTAAACATACAGTCTGGCGATGTGGCTCTTGGGTCCCTCTTCCGTTCAGTCCACGTTGCGAAGGCGAACAAAAATAGCAGCAAACAGAAGATCCCCCTGTAGTCGCCGAACGAGCTCGCCCGGCGATCGCGTTTACGGCGAGGCATACCTCGAGAGCGACGGTGCAAAAGCCACAGGTGCGGCGATCGTCCGACAGGAACGGGATTCTCGGGATCGCCTTCAAACTCCGTGGGGTCAAAGTGTTTGGCGGCGTATTACGATTCGACAGGCTCAAGTCGCGGGCGCCGCTATAGAGATGTTCGGCTTGAAGCTTTCACTTTCCCTCTTACGCTCGCTCCGAGAAGTCGCTGGAAAACCAGCCGTCACTTTTATTAGTATATTAGCTTTAATGCGAAAGCGTTAAGGGCCCCTCGTAGCAGACGGCAAAAATATTTTCGAGCCACCCATACCCAAGCCCTCCATGTGGTGCAAGAAAGTCAATGAAAAAATTGAATTTCTCAAGCTAAAACACGTAGAGAAGTTGTAAAGTACGTCTTACACACAACCTACAGACATGATAGCGTCAGATTGCAATTCGGATACACAAGAAAACATAATTTTGTTACGCGAAAACTCCAACAAACCCCTTTTCCAGCGTTTCTACCATCGATAGACCGGCGACGGCGTCCGCCATTTGAGTGCGTCGGCGCACGAATATCTCGGAGGCCACGGAGCAGCGCGCTCGTTTTCTTGAAATACTTCCAGATGGCGCTCGCCTTCGCCGCATCGCGGCCCACGCAAGAGGCCGCGTTTTTACCGAAAAAGACCGCCTTCGTGCATAACGTACTACGTTGCGAGCGTTTCCCGGTAAACGTTACGGTTACATACGCTGCAGTTGCCGAGAAGCGTAAGAATCAGTGAGTGATCTTTGAATGCTATCGCGTTCCATTTTTAAACGCGATGCTTAAGCGCCCTCCAAACTTTGTATCAGTTTCGTGGTGTTGAGTAAAAACACTGTTTCCTAGTCCTAGCTAACCGTCTCTTTATCATTTTGTTGTTGTTGCGTGAAAATGCGCATTGGTCGCGTTTAGCCGAAAGCCAATGAGATCATACGACGTCTCTATCGATGGTCAAAGCATACCTTCTGTCAGAATGCACCGATTCTTAGGCGTAATCATTGATCGTGACCTCTGCTCGAGTCCTCATGCGGCCTATCTAAAGAAACGCCTGACAGATAGCTCTAATGTGTTTAATTTTCTTGGAGGAAATGTCTAGGGTACTTCAGTACATGCAATGATGCAACTGTACAGGACGCTCTTTCTTGGGTATTTGCGATACAGCTTGCCTGCGCTGACCAACACCTGCAGAAGTAATATACGCACACTCGAAAGCGTCCAGGCCCAGGCACTTAGAGTGTGCCTTGGATTGCCGCGGTGCTCGTCAACGACTGAAACAATTGCCATTGGACAGGATTTCTCAGCCAAGACCCATATAGTCATGGAACTGCTCAGAGCACACGTAATACACCTTGCTCGAGCCCCTGCCCATCATATAGCCTCGCTGCCAGAGGATCGACCACGTGCTTCCTTCTGTGAAACAGTCCTGCCCTATCGTGCATACCTTCCATCAGGTTATACAGCTCGAGCGAAAGTTCCGTTTCCACCATGGTGCTTGGCTCAAGCAAAGGTTCGACTAATGGTACCAGGGATACGAACAAAAGCCCAACTCTCGTCTCCAGCACTCAAGCAGCTTTCACTGCTCTTGCTGTACGAGACGTACAACGAGCATCATCATCTATATACTGACGCTTCAACCACGGTGAATGGGTTTGCAGGATCGGTGATCTTTCCTGCAAAACCTTCCACCTTAAAGATTCGACTACATGAACTGCCGCAGAGCTTGCTGCTTTTCGTTGTGCACTTCGTGTAATTTCTGAAGAACTACCCAAGAAAAAGTCTGCTCTTCATTGTTTGGTTTCTGCCTTACGCCGAGGACCCCACGAACAACTAGTTCTAGAAATCAGACTGCTGCTTCACCACCTCGTCGAGCAAGGACACGACATCACGTTACAGTGGATTCCAAGCCACTGTGGCATAATGGGCAATGAACATGCCGACGCAGCAGCACGATCTGCACATGGGGAGGGCTTGCAATATTCCATTCCATTCTCAAGAACAGACTCTGCAATGCAAATTTGTGTGCTTGCAAATGAAGCCATCAAAACTTTATGGAACGCACCAAGCTTGAAGCATACACGTCTACACTGACTGGACCCATCCCTTCGACTTCGACCCCCATCTGGACTCTCTCGACCCGAAGGAGCAGTACTTTGCCGACTGTGGCTTGGTGTCGCCTACACAACATCTTTCGCCTTCCGAGTCGATATGGACGACCGCGCGGCTTGCAGTCACTGCGGTGGCGAGGAGACTTCGAACACGTCCTTTGCCACTGTCCTCAATACAGCGCGCACCGGCTGTCACTTGCGACCGCGTTGGCACGCCTTGACGACAGGACACTTTCAGAACCGTCAGTTTTGGAATGCCGACGTGAACTGTCGTCGCAGCAAAAGTCGGTCAAGGCTTTGTTGACTTTTTTGCGTGACAGTGGCCTATTAGAAAGACTATAATGACCCCATTCCGTCCCTTCTCATATTTCTTTTCTCACGCTTTTATTTTTGTCACTCTCTCCTTTCCGTCTTTACTTCCCCTTTCCCTTCCCCTAGTGCAGGGTAGCAAACCGGACGTTTTAAGTCTGGTTAACCTCCCTGCCTTTCTTTCATTTGCATCTCTCTCTCTCTTTGCGTGACCATGTCACAAACACAGTGTCTTGTTTCAGATGCACGGAATTTTATAGAGGATGCATTTTGTAAGGATATTTCGCCATATTCTGTCAGGTCTTTGTGACCACTTGGGACTCGGTATCGTGCAGAATATGGTAGATAATTAATAAGGATCTCCTAAATAACTGCGCAATTAGCAATTACAGAGGAAACAATCCAATTCGGCAAAATCGTATTATTAACTCGGCAAACACTTCCCTAAACAAAATCTTCTTGGGTGCCAGAGTCTGCAGTACTTTGGCACTAAGGGCGGCCCAGTATGGCAGTACCGAAAGAAATATGAAATAGTGCACCAGTGACATCGATCTCTCTATCCTCCCCATTGCGAGTGCATACCAACAGTATCGCAAACTTTCGCTCGCACGGACTTGATCGCGGCCTTCTCTTTTTTTTGCATGGTGACGCCAGGAATCGACGGCCAGAAGCGGGCTCTATTTCGCTCCCAGCCTTGAGGCGGTACCTCAGCTTTATGGATCCGAATGAAGAGGACTAGTAATTGTCATAGCATTGGCGCCCGCGCAGCAGGGAAGCAGGTGGCGTTTTCTTATAGGGTGGGGAGATCAGCGTCACTGACACGGGGCTATTTAATTTTCGTTTGGGTTCGGGGCTGCCCGTAGCCGAAATACTGCACGCCGTAGTACCTACGACAATTTTTGTGAAGTTGTTGGGCAACAGATGACTGTCGGGCTTCAATTTTGCAAATGCAATATTGCCTCTAAAATCATTAAGTACAATTTTATTAAAATATTTTGTTACTGTCCTTGTCTTTAAGTGTGTTTGTTTGTTAACTGTGTTCAAGGAAATGTTGGCGCCTGTCAAACGGCGCCAGCTACTTGCCTTCTCTTAAGAGGAAGCTTTAGCTCGGGTGCTCCTATCTAAATACATGTAAAAGGAGAATTCGTTTTTCTCGGCAACCACTGCACCAAATTTGACGGGGTTTGCTGCATTTAAAAGGAAATCTTAAAATCTAGTGACTGTTGGTTTCGAATTTTCGATTTAGGTCGTCACATTTTTATAAAAATTTGGCAAAAATCGCAAATTTTCAGAAAACAAAACTATCAAGTTTACAACTCCATAACTCAGCAAGAAAAAATGATATCGCAATTCTGTGAATTGTACCTGATAGCACGTCTAAAGCGCACAAAATTGATATGTTACACATGAACCTCAAAAAATGGAGTAATGTGTAATTACAACTTTTGCAAAACCCTCGTAAACAACGTAACAAATTCACGTAAGATGTAAACTGACATATCAAATTTGTCCGCTTTGAATGGGCTAATGGATGCCGTTTACAGAATCGCGATATCTGTTTTTGATGTAGCGCTATTAGCTTGTAAACTTCGTGCTTCTATTTTTTTCAAACGTCTGAATTTTTGAAAATCCTTTCAACAAAATTCAAGCCCTAAATCAAAATTCCGCTTCCAACAGTCACTAGCATTTAACTTTCTCTCTCAAATGCAACAAATTTCATTAAAATCGGCCCTGGGGTTATCTCAGAAAAACGGTTTTGCGTTTTTACATGTATTTGAATAGGCTGCGTCGGAGTTGGGCCCGAGCTAAAGCTTCCTCTTAATTCATAAGTGTGCTCGATAAAGATATTAAATAAAGTAGGCTGAAAGAAAAAACTAGATGGACAGCAGTTCTAAAGTTCACATACACACAACAAAAACAATTGTTTCTGAACAGTTCTTTCGCTTGTTCATGTTGAGGATTACATGGTGACCCTCGATCTTGGAAAACACACCGCACACAGAGACACAGAGCCGCATGCAGCTACTTTTGAGTTCATTTGCGTGTCGCATCGGTTGGTGCAGTTTAGCTGGACATATTTTTACTTATGTTCAGCGTCCCTATTATTAGTCTCTTATGAACAATCGGTGCATTCCAGCACGGCTGAGTTACGGGTATAAATAGGTGCTCCGCACCAAATTGCGTAAACTTGGCGGAGAAATGCGAAGCAGGTAGCAGGGCTGCGTAACATAGTCAGAAAAAGTGCGCAGTACAAAAATTTCGTAGCCGTGACCAGCGGCCATAACAGGTGCGATTCCTTGATCTAAGGAAAATTCTTTGTTGGGCCCTTTCGATTATGGATCTAGTACAATGCACACCAAATTCGTGAAACTGCCTTTTTTTTTCGAGCATTATTGTTTCTTCTAAACAAAATCTTTTGTTTCTCTGCCTCTGTGTTTTGTATACCACGTATGATCACCTACGCACTGAAGTCCCTAGTAGTAATCGTTCTTCATGATTCGTAGCCATGACAGGGAAATGTTTACCCGTATATTTGCATTTACGATTTTCTACTCATGAGGCGTGCCTACTGCACTTCGGCGTTTGCAAAATGTATTTCCTTTTGATTCTACCGTTTTCTTTTTCTCTGTATTTCTCTTTTGTCATCGTATCTGTACAGTTCCCTATGTATTCCCGCTAAACTGGGTGCATGTATTATTGCGAATAAATAAACGATTAAATACATGGAATAGCAAAGCCACACGTCGTGAATCTCCATTGCACTTTTCAACGTCGGCTCCATTGTGACGAGCCGCGACGTTTTAAAATACTTTCGCTGTAGAAATCGAAGGCAGTTTCTTTGTACTCGGGCAACGGTGTCTGCTCTGACAAAATAAGTGCATTCGCACGTGCATTTCAGCAGTCCTTACTTCATTGTGGAAGCTTACGCGCATTTTTTTTTTAATGGCGCGTCCGTCAGCACTTCGCGAGCGAGTTGGCACCTCGCGAAGAGCATCAACGTCTCGTACATAAGGAAAGATTGCGACGCCGAACAGCCAGCTCCTCGACTTGCAAAACGACTGACTATGGCGCCCTCTCTGTGTTAAGTGCCGAGTGCTTTTATTTCTTTACATCAGGCGAAGTGGCGTAGTCGTGAAGGAAACAGGAGGAGCAGTAAAAGCCCAGGCTGCGAAGTCCGTAGATGCTAGAGTCTGAAATTATTCAGTGACAGTTGATGTCTGACATATATACACCCAAATCGTATTTACCTCTGTATACTCCGAGAGTATAAATACGTAGACCGTATTCTTTTTCAATGTTGCGCCTTTTTCGGAGTGCCCGTGCAGTGCTTCGACTTTGGGCACGATATTTCGGCGTTTGAAACATAGGCGCTTTTTAAGCTTTGCTCAGGATCACACATTTAGAGATAAATCAATTGATGATGAAAAGAAAGGCAAAGTGAGCTTCTTTTCCTTTCTGCGTTTTTTTTTTTGCTTTGTTGGTGTGCCCGTGGCTATGTTACCACTTTCCAAGACGAACTCGCACACTGTAGGTATTACGCACTCCTCAGACAAATCCTCAGTTCCTTTCACTTTTGAAATATACTTTCTCTTATTCGGCATTGCAGAGACAATGGCACGGCAGAAATTCAAGGAGGATCTGCGCACTGCGTCTCTTGTATATTACATCGTTTGTATCTTTTTCGTGTCGTTATATGCACCATTCGGCCTGTTGAACCCAAATCGACTAGCCCCGCCCTGAATTCGCGTACCTCTGACCTTACCTGGATGGAGCGTGCAAATTAAGCACCTAAACGCAATATTAAATTAAACATCAGCACGAAATGCTCATTTGTTGTAAAGCTGACCGCTAACTATCAGTAGTACTTCAAATTGAAAGTGATCTGCGATGAGTGCAGAGTCTAGGTTCGCCGGGGGCTCATAGCTTCGTGTGTTCTGTGTTCACGCCGCTTAGTTTGCGTTGAAGCGAGAGGCAGCATGAAGGTGAATTCGCTCGCTACTGCTGCCGCTCTTCCTCAAGCAAGCGTTTTGACAGCGAGTGTCAGCGCTCATTGGGTGAGATGTGTTCATGTTTGCGTGTGCGCGCGTCACAACGTGCTTGTAATTTAGTTTGTGAGCGAAGGTATACGAGATCATTCGGCCGATAAACTTTTACGTCGTATAGCTGTGTAATATTTTGCTATCGCATTGGATGCTTCGCCTTTCGGGTGAAACTACGACTTGTATGTGTTGTAACGGTAACCAAGAACGCCGCAAGTTAAAGAAGGGCAAGAGAAGTGCAAGCAGATGGATAGCGTAGCAGTGAGTCGGGAGAATAGTTGGTTTTTGGAACGGCTGAGAGTTGGGTGTGTCTTGTACCACTTGGAACCCGTTAAGGCACCGGACTCCCGTTACGATATATATATATATATATATATATATATATATATATATATATATATATATATAAATGGAGGGGGGGAGTTAGTATGCACCAAGTGTGGAGTCAGGAGCTCCTTAATTAACTGTTTGCTGTTTGCTAAAGCGCTCTACAATTTTCCCATTGGAAGTTCTCCTTGAAGTTAATGTTTACGAAGCTGGTTAAATAATCTTGGCTTATCATCAAGGCTTATCTTGGCTTATCAAGCTCGGTGAGTTCTACTACCAAAGATCGGCGTCACATGGCAGAATGGGGACTGGTGTAGATGTGGATGTAGATGTACAACCTAGACGTTAGGGGCACATACTCACTCTGGAGGATTGGCCAAGAACCGGATAGTTTCATATAAGAATAAGAAAAAATAATTACCAAATAAATGAAACTAAATTTGATTTGATTTGATTTGATTTGACCCTTACCTGTGTGTGTGTGTGTGTAAATGGAAATCAATAAATCAAATCAAATCGAATCAGACAGACAGAAAATAATGTAGAGAAAGGCAGGGAGGTTAGCCAGAGGTAATCGAATCAAATTGGTGAATAGGTATAGAATAGGTATATGGGAAGTAATAAGTAGATTCTAGCTTATAATTTTATTAGATTGTGAAAATAAATGAAAACAAAACTTCAGCTTACTTAATGTATTTTGCAGAGAGATAACAAAATTTTAAGTTTTGATTTCACATTCGTAATCTTTGTGACCCTGCAATAAAATATTGGACGGCATCGGCAACCTTCCTGTCGTTGTGCCCAAGTGTCTAGTCCCCTAAAGATAACAAATTTTGAAGATTTGAGTCTAATCTGAGAAGACGGAATGACATTTCTAATGTTCTTTCTCGCAATTAAGAATATTTTTGACATTCAATGAGAAAATTATCTGTTGCTTCATGTTACCCGAAAGAGAGAGCTAAACCAGCTCTGCGTACGTAAAAAAAAAATTTGAAAAAGAATTCGGCAGCGTAGTCTAGTGACTGCGACTTCAAAGTCTCACATTTGGCAGAGGTTACCATACCAAAAATATAACCACTGCTGAAAATCTGTAGAGTTGGTAAAGAAGGGGCGATAAATTCATAAAGGGTCATTTGCCTCCAAAATCTTGCCCCTATGATGAAAGCTGATGCCGGTAGGGTTTCAATGACTGGGTAATTCAGGCACGCTTTCGCCAACAAATATGCCGTTTCGTTTAGAATTAGGCCCTTATGTCCTGATACCCAAGGCAAGCTACAAAGCTAAATGAGGGGGCACTAATGATTTGAAAGCTCGCAATACCTGGAGTCATCAGAAGCAGTGAGGGAGAGCGCAGAGACAGAGAAGCCGTCGCGACCAACGTTTAACTTGTTGATGTATTTAGTTTAGGAAGCCCTAGAATTATAGCTGATAATTGTGCTAGAAAAATCGGTATGAAGTCTGGGAGGAAAATAGAAAACGAACAATGAAAAAAAAAAAACAGGAGAATCTATTCCAACGCCACAGTTTTCTTCATATTGGGAAACGTCAGTGGCAATAACTGCGGTGATCAGTATCTGCAAAAAGAAATCATTTAAGATAGAGCTTAGCATGTGGTAAGATAGTGCCTTAGCATTTTTAGGGAAAATATCATCGAAGTCAACTTTAATGGAATCGGTGTTGCAAGAAACAGCAGTCACCTCACAAATTTGGTCGTTTAACAGATCTAGGAGAGCTTGTTTTAAATAAATTGAGGTTTGAGGAACCGCGGCCAGTTCAAGCCAAAAAACAAATCCAGTTGGCGATAAAAAATTGTTTGTGAACGCCTTACGCAAGATTCACATGGCCTTAAAAATTACTGTACAGTTAGTAGTCGGAACCGCGTTACAACAGAAGTGGTAAAACGACTAAAGGCATCTCCTTCTTTTACTCTAATCCTGTGCCTTTTCTGGACTAGCCGCCAGCTCCTCGACATTAAAGCGATGGCCCTTTGCTCTCTCGAACACTCTGTCGAAATAAATTACCCACACCTGCTGGTTCTGAAGAAAGAAAAACGAAAAACCAGAAATCATGGGAAAATACAAAACGAAGGGATTGCGTAGCCGAGCCGCAACAAAACAACAACACGTTGGTCAAAAAGAATGAAAACCGCAATGGCGATGTTGCCGCAACCGCGCCGACAGCAACGAGTATTTGCTTGATTAATGAGTCGATGGTCGAACGCCCCCCGGTAGGTTAGGCTCGAGTCACCAGAGTAGCTGCATTTCTTGACGGGCGTCAGAGGCAGCTGCTGTGAAGAGGATGGGAAGACTGGGCCCTGAGTCTCGTCCAGAAAAGAGTGAAATACCGACAGTATGGTTGGCTTTATTGATGTCTATAAACCAATAAATGAGCCCAAGGGTTATGCGCGAAAGATGCACCAGGGTGATTCCACGAGAGATCAACACGAGTCGAAAAACTCATATTTTAGATTTCATTGAATATTTTATATTTTATGCGCATGGGGAGGGGGGGTCGCTGAACAAAACTGAGCGTAGCTTCTTTTGCCAAATGAATATTTTAGGAGGAAAAAATAGGGAAATTCTTCAGCGTGGAGACACCTATTTCATGCACAAGGCATTGTCGTAAATTCACAACAGTGTGAAATCAAATATGTTACAGCTACAAAGAATATACCTTTGTCTGTAAAATGTACACGTAAAGAGGGGTCAGCTAGCACTTTGAGGCTTCCGTGCAAAACGGAAGTGTTTCAGAATAACCGCTTAATTTGATACAAGTTTCAAAAGTTGGTATATTTACTGATTTTTCTTCAACTAAACAAATCCATGTAGCCTTTTGAAATTTGGTGGACTGTGGGACCTTAACCTATTCAACAATTCTAGTGAATATTGTTACTGTATCACAAATTACTATTTTTACAATTTGCCTCAAATGTGAAGTTTTGACTAAAATGAACGCTATTTAAAAATAAATATAAAAAGCCCCATCGTAAGCTTTCCTCGTAAACAACTGTTCAGAGGCCCTTGAAAAAGAATATTAAAAATATGTTGCATTCTTTTGTTTGTAACGACAATATAGTTGATAGAAATAAGAGCTTCGCCAGAATGCAGCAAGGTGCTAAGAAAAAGAGACATCGGGGTAACTAAAACGTGCATAAGGCTCTGACTTCCCTAACCTTGACCATGCTTGCGACAGAAAGGCAGTTTTGGTAGTTTTAGGCAGGTGGCAGCTGTAACTGTCTGCCAGCTAACCCTGTCCTACCTAACACCAACGCCACTACCACCACCGCATCTTAGCTTATACAATAATGCCGTTTATACAGGGTGTTACAGCTAACCTTAGCCAAATTTTATAAATATGTCAATGCACTCTATGATGACGCAACCAAACGCATGTTGCTCACTTTTATATGTAGTATCTCTGGCTATTCTTTGTATTTTGCTTAATTAGATAATTAGTCAAGATTCATTAACCAACTTCTCAAGCAACAAAATTACGCAACAAATTTCAATTAGAAAGTTGTAGAGCGCTTTGCAAAACGTCCGACTAGACAGTTTGTAACTTTCTGTCCATTAAGTATTAGTGTTTTTCAGCTTACTGTGGATGCCCGCGAAATACACAAAAAAAATGAAATACCACATCATAAGTATCCAACAAACATTGACACCAAGTACAACATAGGGGAACTTACTTGTACTTACTAAGTGAATTAAAGAAATAATAAATTATTGGAAACGAAAGTGGAGGAAAAAACAACTTGCCATAGCGGGGATAACGATCCCACATCTCCGCATTACGTGTGCGATCGGGTTCCACACACGTGTTTCTAAGTAAGAAAGCCTCGCAGTGGAAGAAAAATTCTACCCTTTCCAGGATTTTTCTTCAAGGATGAGTCTTTAATTCGGAGAAGCCCGTATGGGTTTTCTTTGTAGCTTCGTGCTCGGTTTGGATGCATAACAATTTTTTCCCTTTCACGTACTTTCCACCCCCTTGTGGGCTTTCAGCAGTACTGATTTGCAATACGATGTGCGGAGTAGGTTTTCACAATGCATTTGGTGAACTGAATGAGGCATCTTGTTGATAATTAGGTCAAGTAGAGGGAGCGTTACGGGTGATGTGTGGGCAAAGTTTACAGTGTATGGGTTCATCTGCCCTTTGCTATACATTACTTATGCAAAGGTGCTTTCCCATATTGCGCAAAATTGAGCCCATTGTCTTGGAAAAACTATCTGCCACTGAGGTCAAATTTAGTGAAAATGGGGAAGGAGGAGGAGGAGGAGGAGGAGGAGGAGGAGGAGGAGGAAAAATTTGTTGAAAAAAGAAAAATGACAAGCAGGTGTCCTTCTGCTTGTGCGGGGAGGCGCCCTCAGTCCAGGGCGCCTGCGGCTCTTCCTGTGTCCAGGGCCCGCCGCAGCAGTTGCTGCTGGTCACGAGGGTCCCAGCTAGTCAGCACAGCCTCCCACTGCTCATGTCTGATGTACATGTAATGGTAAGTGTGTGTATATAAATTGCAGATTCTGCAAGAAAATTATTGAGATTTCGGGAGCGTCATGCGGATGTTATCGGCGGTTTTTCCCGGTGAGAAATTTACTTCACACAAAGCTTACGTTTGATTAAAATGGAGGCATGTTATAGATAATGAATGGAGACAATGTAACGCCTCTAAATGAATTATGAGCATCGCAAATAATTGATCAATACTCGTTGGCTCCCTATTTTCAGGTGCTATAAGAAGCGCATATTGCTTGCCCGCTGTCCTCACAGAATCGAGAGCGAAACCGAAACAATATATGGTGAAAAAGAGTCGCACGTTACCTTTGTGAAAGGGCGAAAATTGCCCTCCACCCGAGTGCAGGACCAATCTCTAAAGGAAAGTCAATACAGGTTTATCAGAAAGAAGCCTCCGTGGATGACGAAAACTTGCAGTTCCGGGGATCGAAAGTGAAACCATTGTCTTCCCCAGGCAGTCGCTACACCATTCGTGTTCACCGCAAGGGTAGCACATCACAGAGTGTAGCCGAATTAATCAACGACTCATAGCAAAAGGAATCAAAGAACACTACTTATGCCTCACTTTGTTAGCCGCCTGATTAGCAAAGATGGTAGAGTGAATGCTCCAGAGTAGCAGTACTAAGAGTGATCCCCTTGTCACTACCGGGATAGGGAGCTCCTCATTGAGATGACGTTCTGAAGTCTTGCTAGGTATATAACGGCTATAATGGCAGCCAGAGCAATTCTAGCCTCATCCGGTGGTCGCGTGAGATAGCGCCACCGGTCGAGGCTGACACGACCAGTGGTGCCACCCCAAGTCACCGTCAAAATTAAGTCACGATGGTTGTCGAAGTATGCATCAGAAAATAAGATAGCAAGATACTGTGCAACAGAGTGGCCCGGAACTGCGCACATCTAGCAAGATGAATACACCGATCGTGAAGTACGCTTCGACAAGTAGGCGTTTCCTATATCACAGGCATAAAAGACACGCCGGACCAACTGCTTTCAATCATGCTGAAAGTAGTTCATTCGATTGGCCGACCATGGCGCGAGCAAAGCAGAATATTTTAGAACATTTTGTTTTCTTGCAACGTATTACTTCTCAAGCTGGCTTTTGTTTATCACTATGCGCGTTTTTTTTTATTGTTGTCCTCAATATACGGGCCCAAAGTTCCTTTACTGTTTGCGCGGAAAACGGCAGCGATCAATTCGGGCTGAGCGCACGCCGAGTACGCACGGGGCACTGCAATTATCGGCGCCTTTGATAAATGAGCGCCACAGAAGCGGGAAACGTGTTTCAAAGGGCACAAATCACGCGCCCAAGTTTGCGCCCAACCTTGCGACAGCTTGCCGGCACACATTCATCGCGCACGCGATACCTCTGCGCGCGAGGCGAACGCGGCGAAGCACCGAAACAAAGCGACGCAGCCTCATCGCAGCCGAAACGTTTTGGCCGCAAACTTTCTCGCTTCCTTCGCTCCTCGAAAACTGCGCGTGTGCACCGAAGGAAAGAAATAAATTGTGCGGGGCCGCTAAGTTCGGCAGCACAATTACCAGCCAGGGGAAATACAGGGTGGGTGGCGTGCCCTCGTGAGTTGCCGCGCATTCTAAGAGGGCACTAGAGAAAAAAAAACAATAAGTCATGGCGGCTGCAGTATCGATGGCAACTGGAGAACGCAGCGCGTTCGCGGGACAACCGAATATGCTAATGAGGCAATAATGAATTTGCCGCCCCGGCAACCGGCGTGGCAAATCATGACCGACGCATTCGCCGCGTCGGCTCGAGAGACGACGCACGGAAGCGGGCACGTGGCTGGCTCGATGATTAAAAAGGCAACAGCGCGCGACAGCGCCGCGTATTCAGGAGTAATAAAGGATCTCATTACGGCGCTCGCATTGTTAGGAACTGTGCGGCGACTGGGTAGGCCGAAGGGAATCGGTGTGGCATTCCATCTTCCTGACTGCGGCATCACGGCAAACAAGTCTACGTCAGCCACACGTTAGAAAATAACTTGACTTCAGTGCGCGTCAGCCTTACACTAAGCCAACACTGAGTCAGCATTGGTTCATCTTCCAGTGGTATGTGGAAATTGGTTCCCAGTACAATGCCTGTGCATAGCCACTAAGCTGTCCATAGCTTAGTGGCTATGAAGTGCTGCTACTGAGCACGACGTCGCGGATTGTATTTCCGGCCGTCGGGGCTGCATTTCTGTGTTGAGAAAACGTGAAAACACTCGTGCACTTGAATTTCGGTACACGTCCAGGTGACCCAAGAGGTTGAAATTAATCCGGAGCCCTCAACTACGGCATCTCTCATAGCGTGGGAGCACCTTAGTGGCGAATTAGACCCATCAATCAATCAATCAATCAGTCAGTCAGTCAGTCAGTCAGTCAGTCAGTCAGTCAGTCAGTCAGTCAGTCAGTCAGTCAGTCAGTCAGTCAGTCAGTCAGTCAGTCAGTCTTTCAATCAGGCCGCACATGTCCCAACCATCGCAACCAATCCCAACCAACTGGCCCAACTTGCCGTCTTGATGCAATACATGTGCAATGAGAGATGCTGTAGCTGTTGCTCCGTGGAATAATTCAAAGCGTCCTTAAATTTAAGCTTTAAAGGATGTGCGCTTTAATCAATGTGCTAGCGTTTCTGCAATGCGCAATCCGTACCCCAACAACTACCATCCACCCGCAGCTCCATACTGCCACCGAAATGTAGCCACCGTGGTCCGGAATCGATCCTGTAACCTTGTGGATGGCAATGGAACGCCAGATTTACTGAACCAGTCAGGGCAGGTCGTTACTAACACTGTGACCTACAGTCTTGTTCAATGACCAAGAAGTACCACCAAAACATCAGGTATGAATTTATTTGCTATAGCAATTATATAGGCACTCCAGGCGCATTTCTTCCATCGCCGTGATGTTTTCTGTAAAATCCAAGGGCGATAACGTCGCGCCGCATGCGTTTGCTGTATGGGTGAGTAGAAGCGTGCGGAGGTGAGCCGACAATCGCGGCTCAATCTCGTGCGCGCAAGAAACGAAAGCGGAGAAGAATCACGCCGTCGTCTGTCACGCGTATGGCCAACACCACCTAGATAGCACAAGGCCTCTGCACTCCGATCCATGACGTCATGTTACCTGGCCCGACTGCCATAGAATCTAATGGGGATGCTTCCCAATAGGCAACAGTGACTTTGACGTCACCGCTTTCATCATATCAGCATTCTCAATAGACATTTCGGGCCAGGTAGCATGACGTCATGGATCGGAATAAACAGGCCTTGTGCTATCCAGGTGGTGTTGGTATGGCACCGTGGGGAGGGGAGGTATGGTGGTGTTGTACTTCGGCGGCGACTGCATATGGCGTGGTCGCGCAGGCGTTAACTTAAAGGAGATCTGCTTTGGGGGCAGAGTCTAGGTGGACCGACGGCTCGTAGCTTTGCGTGTGCTGTGTTCTCGCCGCTCAGTTTCCGTGGAAGCGATAGACAGCACGAAGATCAATTGGCTCGCCGCTGCTGCCGCACTTCCTCACGCCAGCGTTTTGACAGTGAGTTCCCGTGGTAATCGAGTGTGATGTGTGCATGTTTGCTTGTGCGTGCTGACACTATGCTTGTTTAGTTAGTAAGTGAATGTTTACAAGTTTACACGGTTGATAAAATTACTATCCTTACTTCGCATGGCTGTCTACTAATTTGCTATACCATCGATGCTTCGCTTGTGGGGAAAAACTACGTTTTTTAGTAAAAACCACATGAAGCCAACAGACATGAAATAAGAAAAAAAAGCAACTTTTTGTCACTAGGAACTAAGCCCATAACCTACGCATGACGTGGGCGATGTTCTGCCAATTCCGCTATACTGTGGTGGCTGCCCTCCAATCCCGCACCTCACCACCGTTTACTGCTACGGTACTTGTGCAGTTGTGTCTGTGTACGAAGCCTAGACCTGCGAGTGTTAGCAACTACCACTCAGGGATATTGCAATGGATGTGGAACATCCGTTCAAGAACGACGTAAACACGTGAGTTAAAAAAGAAAATCGGGAAAGAAGCTTAAGCGAGACCAAGCAAACTAAATTTTTACTCAGTGTTCGAAGACAAACGACGAAGAAACGACGCCAACAAACAAGCTAATTAAAGTTGGAGGCACGGAAAATATTCGTCCAGAAATGAGGGAGACAAAGGAGTTCGTTCAGTGCAAGATCCCGGAAGGGAGGCGAGAACTTTGCGCGACTGTCACGGACACAACGGTAAAGGAGAAGGAGTCTCGCGTGTCATGAGCTGCGTATGTGCCACTAAGGGATAAAGAAGCATCGAAGTATGCCGACAAGATGCCGAGAAAGCAGAAGACTCGGTCAAAGAGAATATCTAGGCAGTCATGTCAGCCCAGTGCAGGCAGTGGGCTGTACCCAAAGTCTTTTCATGAGAACGAGGCGACGTGGCGCTTCCTACGGTTGCCCCGCGTGTGCGTGGCAGTGGTAAGGTGATCAATCTTCCGCGTGCTCGCGAGTAGAACTCTGCCTTTTCCTTGTTCATATAGTCTCTGGCGCATAGGGGCAGCACCAATGCTCGGATGGGCGGCCTGGTGGGTACGCATCTCTATCTATAGGGTTGCTCGCAATGTCTTCGCTCACAACGAACGCTCATGGACGCGTGCTTGTGTCTTCGGCCATTCCTCGCTTTTTCAGATCACGCGCTTATCCGGGGGTGCAAGAAGAAATTGGATTGCACGCTTTTCTGCATTTATCTATAGCGAACAGACTTCCATGCCGTCTAGCGGGGGCGAACGAGTCCCGTGTTGACTCGTATCAGCTAGGGAGTCAGCGTCTTGCATCCTGAGTTCTCGGGGTTCTAGATGGGTTGCTACTGGTCCCCTCCATTGTATTGCGACGCGCCTGTATGTACGTGTCGCGTCGTGAACTGCGGCGAAGTTAGTCGGATGGCGATGTCTTTTGTCCCAGAACGTCACGTGTCCGGCTAGAACTGCCCGCTCCCGTCGTAGTAGCCTTTACTGTTATTGCCTCTCTTGGAAGCAACATGAACACTCATTTGCACGTCTACTGAACTCAGGAAGTTCTATGTGACCTACAGATCATTTAGCTTTGATGATTGTCACCGCAAAGGCGGTGCTAACAAACATGGCAACAAAGCGTGCCCTTAAAGTCACGTAGATGTGCGCCGCATTCAGTATCGCGCCCAACACCCTTCCCTTTGACTGGAGGAGTCAGCGTCCGTTAGCAATAGAACTGTGTTGGAAGACTCCACACAAAAACGTGTCCCCGACTGACAACTTTAAGTAAAACTTAATGACACACAAGACAGTGCAATATGGAGTGCGATGACAGAGACAACAACGGCTTAATTAAGAAAGCACCGCAGGCGTAGACATGGTGACAACGACCACAATAGCATGCCAATGACGACATCAAAGAATACAATGATGCTTAATAGGATATTGACTGGATCGAATCGCTTTCTTCTTTCTGGCAAGTTCTTTTGGGCCAAGTAAACATAATGATAACTGTGACTGACACCACGAGATTCGGCTGACAGCTCTCGCTGATTCTTCTTTGTTCTTGTTTTTTTTTCGGCTAAACACCACAGGCGGCATTCACAAAGCTCCTTTCGTAAGAGGTGATTGCCATTGGCCAGTCGCCTTCACTCATAGTAGGCCAACATCATGATTGCCTGGTGTGTTCTCTTCCGAACACTTCTAGCGAAACTACTTTCTTTTCTTTCGTGTGAGTACTAGCCCGCGTTTGGTATATCACCGGAAAAGTTGAGCCCCGTGAAACTCTACGCGAACGTTCCCTCCATTAGCGTCACCTCTATAAGTTCGTCCTTCGACTGAACGAAACAAAGTCGATTACAACTGCAGTTGCTATAGGAAGGCCCCAAATAAAAAAGAAAAATACGTCATGCGGCTGAACACGCGTGCGATTTGGTGACACTGCGACCCAGCGTCGATAAATCATTCCCCTTCCCTCTCTACACATCCGCCCACCCACACCATTTTCTCCATCATTACTTTTTTTTTATTTTCCTGTACCTTCATAGCCAGTTATTTTTGTAGCCCATGTATCAACCGTCATTGTATTCACTTTAACGCAAATTCCGCATCGCTTTCGTACAGTAGAGGAAAGAAAGAAAAAAGAACCGTAACAATCTATTGGCGCAGACTAGCAGCAATCGGAGTAAACAATCTTTCCGAACGTTCGTACTTTTTGAGCGTTAAGCAATAAGTCACTCCGCATGCGTTAATCAATGTATGCGAGCTTCAATGGCGGCCGAGGAGATGGTGCTCAAGATAAATACCTGCATCTGCAGCGTCGCTAGGTGATAGAGAGAAAGGGAACTCATAAGAAGAAAATGGGGAGAGGGGGCCCATTTGGCTACACCATACAGGGTAAAGGGGAGAACAAAATTCAAAATGTGAGAGAGACAAAGAGAACGTCCCGCGAACACATGTGTGCAGAAGCAAATTAAGTGTCACGTGATCAAAAAGAGTTCATACAGAATCGCTGATCAGGCTATAGAGAAGCAACAGCCCCTCCGGGGACTTTTCCGACGATAAATGTTTAGGTCGGCGTTTTAGGGCTTTCTTTTTAAACAAATTTGACGGACTCAACAGAGCACGTGCTAAAATGAGGTAACGAATAACAAGAGTATCGTAAATGTCAACAGGCAGGCGTCGTCGGCGCTAGAAAGCGGGAAGAAGGAGGAAAAAAGTGAGTGTAAATAATCAGATACAATGCCGCTATGCGCTGACGCGCTCCAAGGCGTGCCAGTCTCTTGTGCCCGGTTGCACGTTGGGCACCCCAGCCATTTATCACTACCACAGACATCTCGTCGCCGTTGAGTCATTACATTAAGAAAGACGACGACGCTGCGTGGATTAGAGCGCCATCGATCAAGTGGAGGCCGACTTTGCGGTGGCTTCAGGGCTCGCCCGTCCCAGCTCGTATCCCCGCTGCTTTGGACCCGGCTTGTGCTCCTCCGCTGCCCTCGGTCGTTCACTTGTGCGTGCGTGCTTGGCAGGCATCGCCAGCCAAGTAAATCAATTAGAGAAGGCTGTCTTCAGTTTAACGACTGTTAACATGAAAGCTATCCAAAGCAAGAGAATGCGAATGTACAAGAATGTGAAAATTGCCTGACGAAGCAGATAGACAAAGGGTACCATAAATATGAAAACAAGTGTGAACTGGTCCAATTCCAGCTGCGATAAGTTGGAACACACGGAGCTTAGCAAGTTTGACGGCGTGAACACATACTGAGCGACGCTACATCAAACTTCCATTCGAGGGCGACCACTCGCAGAGCGCGCCCAGTGTAATTAGTTCTTTGTTGCAGAGGTGCGACAACAGTGATCAGTTCTTTTTCTACAAGCAAATTTAGCTTGTCCCTTTCGGCGAGCCATTTGTGAAGTCCTCCATTTTCTTGTTGGGATCTATTTGGTGGTGTTAGCGTTAAAGATGTCTAATACATAAAATTGCAATTTTATGCATAACCGAATAGTTAAGGGTGATTTCGCACGAAAAAAATTCACCGCCGATTACCTTATGCGAAATTTGAGCGCAGCTCTATACGTGTTCTTGTGTCGCGTGTCAGTATTTTCCATTCTGGTTATATAGGTACGCGGTCTATTAGGAAGAGAACGCTGTGAATAGCGTGGCTGGCGCGGACAATCTCGTGCGGCACATTACAAACTTGGCGAAGTTTGGCGTGCCTGCCTCGCTAATCAGGAGATCGCGAGAGGCAGGCAGCGCGTGGGTGACGCGTGTGCGTGATTCGGGGCAGTCGTCGAAGACAGACCTCCGCTTATGCAGCGCTTTGTTTCTATACATGGCATCAGTGGACGTGCTGGCCACATACATACATACATACATACATACATACATACATACATACATACATACATACATACATACATACATACATACATACATACATACATACATACATACATACATACATACATACATACATACATACATACATACATACATACATACATACATACATACATACATACATACATACATACATACATACATACATACATACATACATACATACATACATACATACATACATACATACATACATACATACATACATACATACATACATACATACATACATACATACATACATACATACATACATACATACATACATACATACATACATACATACATACATACATACATACATACATACATACATACATACATACATACATAGGTGATCAAACGTACCTTATCTTATATTTGTCAATTACTCCACGTTCTAGCTTGGAAGCACATGTGCACAAGGTTGAAAGGCAGACGTAGGTATTAAACTTGATGCAACATAGATTTTCTTCGCAGCTTCTTCCGTTGTCTTTCCCTGTTTTCTTTTTTCCTTTGCTGCTTAGATAATCCATTCAAGTTTTATGATAATTATCTCGAAGCCATACCACCACAATGTACTTTTTAATGCCACGATTTTTCGTAAGTTCTTCACGCAAGAATTTTTTTTTTCACTTTAACGATGCTATATTTTTCCGCTCCTTCGGGGAACTGGGCTATGTGGAGCTTTGGAAACATCGGCGCTACCTTCGCTTCAATTGGTGGCAGCGAAATTCCCAGAGACGGACCAAATTTTTTCAGTGGCGTTTAAGGAAAACTCGTAGCAGTGGCGGAACAGGAACGGCAGAACATTAAAAAGAAGGAGTCCGAAACTCTAAACGACGGCAGAAACGACAGTGCGGGTAAGTGCGCGTGCCAGCGAACAACGAAAGACAAACTGCCCAGCTGGGGATCCTACACAGCTGCTACGGTCTTTGTACATTTGGAAAGCTAAGGTACACTCACCATATAAACCAAAAGCAGAAGAAAAACCAGTCTGAGTTTGGAATGAAAGCAATGGTTGTTAAGGGAAAAAATAACCTTAAGAATGTAATTAAATGGGAGGAAGTAGAAACAATAGTCTAGGGAATAAATTAACTTGGAACGCAGACAGAAAACACAGTGCAGAAAAACGTGCACGCAGGAGTGTTAACCAGGACACCCGGTTGATTACTCCTTTCAAGAAACGAAGAATAAAGAGGGATTTAAAGAAGAAACTAATAGACTTAGTTGTGGGCAGAAAGGAAGGGAGAGGAAAGAAAAACGAGGAAGCTTAACCAAGCTCCTTCTTAGCTAAACAAATGGCGGATATCTGCCTGGTTGGGGACTACTGAATAAAGACCAAAAAAGAAAAAAGAACAACCAAATTTATTTTGTTTTTAGGAACCCGACTTTTCGGTACCCGTCCGCTTCCATAGTATGGAATCCAAATCAGACAAACCTAATAAACAAACTTGAATCTTTATAAATTAAAGCAGCACGTTTCATCACTAAAACCTACTCTAGAACATCCAGCATCACGGCTATCAAAGCGTCCCTCCAATTACCCTCTCTAGAAAAACGACGACTGTTAGCACTGCTTTCCCAGTTCCACAGATAGTATATCCCGTCATCCTTTACAGCATCCCATATTAAATCCCCGCAAAAAATTTTCCCTCGCCTCGACCATCCCTTCAAAGTTCGTCCCATGTTGACGCATTGTAAGTGCATCTACATGCTTTGTACCGAGTGTTTATTTTTTTTTTATCATGTATGCATTTCTTTTTTTTCTTTTTTTGTATTTTCTTGGTGTTGAATTCGGTGATCTTTACCACGGTGTCATATATTGCCTTTCCCCCATAACTATGTTTGAAATATTTTGTTGTTAACCCCCCCCCCCCCCTTGTCATGCCCGTGAGGGCTATGGGGGATCTCCAATAGAAAATTAGATTATCTAATTAGATTAGAAATTAGATTATCTCCAATAGAAAAAAGGCAACATTGGACGTCAGTCAACCAAGGAAACAGGCTAGTTTCAAGAAGGGCTCCTCTACAATGGATCATATTCATGTCATCAATCAGGTAATCGAGAAATCCGCAGAGTACAGCCAGGCTCTCTATATGGTTTTCATAAGTTACGAAAATTGATTTGATTCAGTAGAGATACTAGCAGTCATAGATGCATTACGTAATCAAGGAGTGCAGACCGCTTACGTAAATATCTTGGAAGTGTACCTACAGATACCACAGCTACTTTAATTCTCCACAAGAAAAGTAGGAAGATAACAATAAAGAAAGGGTCAGACAAGGAGACACAATCTCTCCAATGCTGTTCACCGCATGCTTGGAAAAAGTATTCAAGCTATTCAACTGGGAAGCCTTAGCAGTAAGGATCAACAGCAAATATCTCAGCAAACTTATTTGCAGATGACACTGTCCTGTTGAGCAACACTGAGGACGAGTTACAACAAATGATCGAGGAGCTGAACAGAGAGAGTATAAGAGCCGGGTTGAAGATTAATATGCAGAAGACAAAGATAATTATCAATATCTGGGCAAGGGAACAAGAGTTCAGGATCAGTAGTCAGCCTGTAGAGTCTGTGAATGATTACGTTTACCTATAGGTCAATTACTGACAGGGGACCCTGATCATGAGAAGGAAAGTTACAGAATAAATATGGGTTGGAGCGCATTCAGCAGATGTTGTCAGATCCTGACTGGAATATTACCATTATCATTGAAACAAAAGGTGTACAATCAATGCATTCTACCGATGCTAACATAAGGGGCAAAAAACTGGAAACTGACAAAAATGCTCGAAAACAAGTTAAGGACCGCAGAAAGAGTTATGTTTTGGCGTAACGTTAAGAAACAGGAAGAGAGCGGTGTGGACCAGAGAGCAAACGGGGGGATAGCGATATTCTAATTGACATTAAGAGAAAGAAATCGAGCTGTGCAGGTCCTGTAATCCGTAGGTTGGATAACCGGTGGACCATTACGGTTACAGAATGAGTGCCAAGAGAAGGGAAGCGCAGAGAGGCGCTACTTGGAATTGGTTGGCGCAAGACAGGGGTAATTGGAGATCACAGGGAGAAGCCTTCGTCCTGCAGTGGCCATAAAATAGGTTGGTCATGATGATGATGATGATGATGATGATGGTGGTGATGATGATGATGATGATGACGATGGTGGCGTGATTATTATTATTATTATTATTATTATTAATATTATTATTATTATTATTATTATTATTATTATTATTATTATTATTATTATTATTATTATTATTATTATTATTATTATTATTATTATTATTATTATTATTATTATTATTATTATTATTATTATTATTATTATTATTATTATTATTATTATTATAAAAACTTCCGAAAATAATTCGTCAACACAAGAACGACCTTTGCCACTTACACCGCAAACGCACTGTGGTGGTAGGACACAGCGAGCTTTTTGACCACCAGATTAGCCCCCACGGCGGCGTCACCTCGTAGAAAGAATACAACCACCGGCGGCGGCTCCTTTCGGACTCCTAGCCGCCGGTCTTCCTGCCGTTTACTGTCAAGAACTGCGCAAGGTGTCAGCGCCACTGTCAAAGCGTTTAAAAACGCATATAAGCAATGCTATGCCTCACGACATCTCAACCCTGAAGAAGGACCTAGTCTGGCTGCGAAACGTGGAATGGCTAGAAGTATAATAAATTTTGGTTGTAGTTTTCTTTGCTCTTTAATTAAGTTGATTTTCGTCTGCTACGTCTGCTATGTCTGCTATGGGAGGAGGGGAAGAAGGAAAGGAAATGCAGTTTCGCCCACAATGCGGTGATGCATTAGGCAGTGACGCGGTTGTTGGGACAGTATCATACGCAATAAGTAGTCCCCTGGTTTGCTTGGTATTGGTTGCAGTAAACATTCACGGACGTGCGCGGGCAATACGCTCTCGAGAAGAAAATGTTTTACAGCGAAAGCTGTATATGAGTAACCTTCCGTAATTGTTTCGGCATCCGGCAACAGAAGAAATCATCATGTGGGCCGATCCTGAAAGTAGTGCAGAAAGGGTCCAAGCTCAATGGCACGTACATACCCCTGTGGAAAGGACTTGAAAATTTTCGGCGTCAACCGTGCAAACGCGCTTGTGCCACTGCTCACGTGTTCGTTGTCGTCGTCGTTGTCATCTTCCACAGCTGGCTCCGCTGTACAAGAAACTTTCATTATCAGCAATGGCGCAAGCATCCTCGACTTCCACAGCTGGCTCCGTTGCCGCTCATCATTCGAGCGTAGAATTCATTTTTCCGTCGTCGTAATTGAGAGGCCGCGCCTACAGGGGTATGAGCTATTGATCACGAGGGTGTTAGCCATTCAACAGCTGCGTTTTCGATGGGGCGTACACGTATAGTTCGTACACCCAAAGAACAACATGCGTACGAGGAGCACCGGAGGGAACAGCAACGAGAATGCAAACGGCGCCGTCGCGAGACGACCACCGACGAAAAACGTTTCCGCGATACTCAACGAAAACGACAATCGCGAGCCCGGACACTTTTGAATGAGAAACGGCACCTGACTCACAACGCAATACGACGGCAGAGGTATCGGATAGACCGAGTGAACGACTTCAAAGGTGCGGACACCATCATGCCTACCACGCATTGCCGGACGTGCAGTGATTTTATCCTAGCCAAGAACCTCTCTAGGATGGCAGTCGAACCACTGAGTGTATATCACAGTGTTCATAAAACAATAGTGACTACCCTGACAAAATAAAGAGTCTCAATCGAACATCGCATCCACTGTGTTTACTAAATCATCCATTCAAACACACCAACTCACGTCATCAGACACTTCGAACAAATTACAAACGTTGCACTCTGTGAAGATGAAATGGCAGCGAAAGCTGACGACAGTGAAAGCTCTCAAACCAAAGCAAAGTGTTTTCGCTGCCATTCCATCTTCACAGAGTGGAATGATCGTTATTTTTTTTTCTACGTTCACTCTAGCCCGCAACGTCGTGCTTTGTGGCACGGCTATTTCTTCCTCTTCTTTTCTATCCTGCCTTTCGAATTTTATGACTGATTTCGTTTAAATTATTTCTGCTCGGTGCTGCTAGTTTATACATAGATCAGCTGGATAACGTGGCCTCAGCCAGTCATTCCTCTCTAGATACGATATATTATTTGGGACTATAGCATTAGCAGAAGCGCACTGTTATGCGCAGAAAGTGGCGGAGTTAGCGTTCCCCGGTGGTGAAGTCGAAATACATTGCAATAGGACGGATAGCCGGGCTATAGTTGGTATTGCACAACAGTAACGAAACTTAGAGCGTAGCAAAAGATTGTCGTTTGTGTGTGTTTCTTTTTTTCTTTATTTTTCAGGTGTTATCACGCTGTTCTAAACGCATTGTGTGGTTCACATCTGTGGTTTATCTTACATCTTACAAGGCGATTTCTTTCTATTCCTTTTTCTACTGAATATCTTTACTCAGTACCCAGAAAATGGTTATACAACAACTAATTATCCGTGCTATTTCGGCTTCTGTTTTCTGGACCTTTGCTAGTCACCAGGTGACGATGTACCTCAGCGGTCCTCAAGATGCCTTTCCCCATGTACTAAAATATTTTCTACAATTTACACACAGAAACGTCACCTTTTAAAACCTGGCTAGATAAAAAGGGTATTTTCGTGTCCGACAAATTGCTGTATTTGCCATGTACCGGAAACAATAGAGCACTGTTTTGTGAGTCAAAAATATGTGATACTGTTTTGGGACATCCTATGAAATAACTTTGAAGAAAAGCTGACTTCAATCTGCATGCCGCTAGATTTGTGACCGCACGCGATGAACATGACGTATGTTTTTCCTGACTGGACTACACAGCTTATGGAAGATACGAATGTTTAACTATAGTTCTGAGCCGATTATTCATGCGACCGTACTCTTCTGTCTGATGATTGTTCGTCTAAATGACATCGCATAACTAAACAGAGTTTCAACTGAACTAATACGTTTGATTAGTATGCTCTCGTTGCCTCCATTTTAGGGGACAGTATGCCGGTTTTCTTAACCTGCTTCTAGTTATACCAATCAAGATTTTTTGGTCCTGTAGTTTTCAATAACGTAATATCGGGTGACTACGTCCTCTGCTTTATAACCATCTTGAATCATGCGCTCTTGCTGATAGTGAAGTAGTGCACAAAGATCGAAAAAACCAGTGACCCACTTTTTAGCCTTCCAGTGACCGGCTAAACTAGGATAATTTCTGGCCGTGACAGTCATGCCAACTCAGGGCTGACTGACGAAACGCCCAGTTCGCCACTGCACACCTACCTTTTCCTTACAGTTTGTCGTTCGCTACAAGTTTGTATGATGCACTTAGGCTAACCACTAATGTACATTTACTATGTACCACGCGATTGCATGGGTTAATAAATCAAATACAAAAGAGGCAGGGCTTTTGGTTTGGTCAACCTGGCGTCGTTTAGCGGGCAGCCAAACTTGGCACACGGCCGCCCCGAGTAGAATGTTGCCGGCACAGCTGGGAATCCAACGCGTGACCTCGTACTCAGCAGCTGAACGCCATAGCTACTGATCAACCTTGGCAGGTCGGCTTTTAAATTAATTATTTAAATTCCACGCTGCCGAAATTATATGTGGTTGCAGCTGAAGGCGACTAACCGGTTCTTTTCAGCATCCTATAAGACATAACGATTGCATTACGCTGTAGAAGCTAAACGGTAGAATACTACATTTCTGATGCAGGAAGTGGAGAAATAAATACAAAGGTCGCGAAATTTGAAGCGAAAAGGGATACGAGATGATTGAACAAAGCGTCTGACAAGGCACTGCCGCTCCCGACCCATCTATGAGGTCTTCTCACCCCAAGAAAAATTTCCGCTTTCACGACCAGGCTCACATCCATCTATCACGTGGCGTGACGCAAAGAATTTTTTTCGCGCTTCTTTGAATGAGCGCTTCGAGCCGCTTGATTTCGAATCCCTCACGTCAATTTGCTATTCGATGGGCCACGGGCCAAGCTGTCATCAACAGAGCACTGAGCCGCAGAATGTCAAATATTCAAAGTGCTAGCTGTTTCGATATGCGGTCAGGTGTCTGTCGCAACACGACGAGGGAGCAAAGGGCCCGTGGCTAGAGCTTCACTCTGTTCTTCGCACTATCTATGCGAGAGGGACAAAAGTTAAAATACTAGTAATAAAAGAATATTCAAGTAGTTTCGTGACACAGGGAATTGCGGCAAGTGAACAACATGGACAAAGGTGAAAGAAGTGCAAGAATCGCGTCTTTTGCAATCACAACTTCATCTATCACGAGTTCGCTGAAAGGTTTATTTCTTCGGCCGCCTGCCTGCATCTCATCTTCGGAGCCCTGTGACAAATGCCGGCGCTTTTTCCCAACCCCATCTGTGACCCTGTGACAGATCGGCATTCCGCTCTCACACTCTTTGAAATTACTCCGCACCATTTAGTGAATAAGTACCTACTCACAAAAAAATTCAAGAGAAAGCAGCAGTCAGCCCTTTCGACATGAATACACTTATAACAAAAAACGTTTTACACTAAACAGTAAGACAATAAACGTTTAACAGCGGTACCTAGGCAGCTGGCATGCGCACTCCATTTAGGGTATTAGTCAATCGCACTGTGTGCCCGGTCGTTCAGAGGGACTTTTGATAATTCATGAGTGAATTGGTTGCCATTAAAGCTGTGCGTAAACGCGTGTGCGTGTGCGTGTTACAATGCCGACAACCACCGCAAACACGACAATAACAACGCTGAAAACACACTCTGGCTCGCACAAATTTAGCACTATGCTACACTCTAGCATTCTTGTACAAAAAAAAAATCTGACACTCACTTTAGCAGCACACGCTAAAGAGGATGAAGACGAAAGCCTGTGCGTTCACGCGACATTCATTAAATTACTTGACATTCCAATTCGAATACGCTGTTGCTTCGTGTTGTTTTATCCCACGAAAGATTATGGGTTCGAGTGCTTAATTTACTCCAGCTTAATTAACTGTGCCCTAAATTACTTCACCTTAATTAACACCAAAGGTTCTGGATTCGACTCCAATGAATGATCGTGGGTTCAACCATCACTGGTGGCACCATCAATTTTGGTGTCATTGAATTGTGGTGCCGTGACACCGGACAGTCTATTTTTCGGTAACGCCGGACACTGAATTTTTCGACCCATGAGGCACTTAAGGCTTTCGCCTTCATAAAGGATAAATTCGTAGTAGACAATCTGCGTCGGCTGTGATATTGTAGCTCATATGTGAGGGCTGGTGAAAGCATTGCTATAAGTTCTGGCGTACACTTCCACAAACCAGAGTGATGTCGGCGCTCCATGTTTACCTAACGCCCGATCAACTTGCACAGCACGGATCCTGCGCTGATTGGAAATTGTGTCTGGGACTATAAGGTGTGGCAGGTATTTGAGAAAATATAGTTGTTATGTCTTAATTGCTTGTGAAATGCAGAGGCGAAGATACTGGGTACCAAGCCTCATCATGAACCTAGAAAGCTACGCCAGCTATGATGATTTTCCTAACATCAACGTGTTTGAGAAGACGCTCATCGAGACCCTGTGTCTACTACTGTGCAAGTAAAATATCTCTTCTTTGACATTCCTCTTCTTTCTTCCAATCTGTTACCCTTTCTCTCCTGCGAAGAATAGCCAACCGGACGTCCACCTGGTTAATACGGCAGCCTTGTTTCTTCTCTCTACCAGGCATTTGTATATATCTGTTCAAATGGCTCCAATAGAACGTGTTCGT
Source organism: Dermacentor albipictus (assembly GCF_038994185.2). NCBI lineage: Eukaryota > Metazoa > Arthropoda > Arachnida > Ixodida > Ixodidae > Dermacentor > Dermacentor albipictus. The sequence goes on from NC_091827.1 coordinate 9,153,667, forward strand.
CATCTATCTCGCATTCGCGTCCAAATGGCAGCCTCCAGCATTATGCACCAAATGAAACGTCATGCTGTGCTCATCGCACTTTTCCCTGTCCACAGCTGTTTGGTGACTGCGACGCTTCTCCATGTGAAATCTTGCTTTGCAGCTGCTCTAAAGACGTTCGCACGTTCACGCACACCAAGTTTTCATCGGCTGTTATGATCTGGGAAATTTTCAGCAGCGAGGATTATTTCTTCCTGCAAGATTTCAGAGTTTATTCGTCTGTATATGTTGCACATGTTGAAGTGCTGGAGATAGGGGTAAGTCCTTGAACTCAGCAAGTCGTCAATCACGCAAAAGTGGCTATCGTGAAATTTTACCGACCACGACACTTCGAGAGCGTTGGCTCCTAACTATTCGTACATGAACATGTTTGAACTATTAGGTATGAAACGTTGTTGAAGAATAGTCCAGCAAGCAATCGGACAACGCCAAAGGTCCTTTGAATGGCAGTCATTTTGTATACGATCGCCAATCTCATAAGGAGCAGCTTAGTCATGACTGTGGGCGCTTTCGTAGCCCAATTGAGGCCGTGATTAAAAATCGTGGCATATTCATTGTATTGTTATCAGTAGAGCGGTGTCGGTGATCTTTGAATGAAATGCAGTTCAACTGCATTTCTTTTTCTTTCTTTCTTTCTTTTTTTGAAAGAGAAGGGATGCTTTGTTTTCCTCAAGTTTTCTTCTTTTTCTTTTTTTTTATTATCTGCCGCACCCTGTATATTTCCTATCCCACAGGCACAAAACATGCTAGGTTTGAGACCATAGTTTTTCCACTCTGCAAGCGTTTAGTTTAACTTTTACTTCCGTAGTTGACTGGAAATTTCTCACCAGGTTATGTGAGCACTTATGACTGAACAATGAACGCTTTCGCAATGTGTGGGAGTGCATATTGTGAGCATCTATTCTACCCTTCTCTTCATGTTTTATTCCCCCTATTCTCTCCCCCGGCGCGGAGTAGCCAACCATGATGTCAATTCTTCCAGCCTTTTACTTCACTTTCTGCCTTATTTCTCTCTGTTCCCAACCCCTGAGTCTCTTTGCTAGTGGGCTTCCAAGCAATGGAACTTTGATTTTTTGTCGATTAATTTCATTACTGCAAGTATACACGCAAAACAGAACTTGCCAGATTTTACAGCCAAAGTAAGTGAGTGACAAATCCACAAGTTTACGAGGATATACTTGAAATTCTTTTTTATTATGTCAGCACTTTTCTCTTTCTCTTTAGCTACCACAACGTACGGGCTCTCGTGCAGATCTGTAATGGCCCCGTATAGTAACCACTCATCAATATTTTTTAACACATATAGTAAGAGACGGAAAAGAATGCCTTTATTAGCTATAAAAAGTACAAACCACCGACTATGTGCCTGCCAAAGCCACAGTATTGGCATGTTACCCCTGCCAGTAAAATTACTAGCGTATTTAAGACTAGTTCATCCCAAACTAATATCGGTGCGCGCACTTTGGTACCCATTCCGGTCTATCCTTTGAACAGCTCTGTAATCTATACAGAATTGCGCAGCAGAGTTTTTTCGCTACTCTCACCGTCACCAGCGTTAGTAAGCTTGAGTCAACATAGAACCTTCCAAACCTCGAACGGCTCTGTGAAACTCTAAGACCATACACCACTTTTTTCATAAAATCTGTCACTTATCGCTTAACCATAGCGACATCCTCTGGCTGCTTAACCCCCGGCAGCTCGCACTACGGCACTCGTTATCTCTTTATTTGTAGAAGAGCGAATAATTTATGCAGATCCAACGCACCTGTTGACATTTATGTAAAGGGCAGACTTAGAGAACTTTAATTAGATGCTGTGGAATAAAATATGATGCGTACAATTCTACTGAGCAGAGAAATGCCAGTGAACAGAACAGTAAACAAGAAGAAAACCCGAGAAGAAGCAATGATTATAGTGAAGTTACGGCACTGGACTACCACTCCAGCGACTCCAGTGAGTTCCTGTAAGCCCTGTGCACTACCTTCAACTTAGTCGACGAGGGTGGCGTTATGGGCTTGTTGGTTAGTCATCACGGCACGGTATCTGTTATAGCACAGCAAAACACGGACACAAGAAGAAACGACATACCGATACAGGCGCATGGGTCCGTCTGTCGTTTCTCCTTGTGTCCGTGTTTTGCTGCGTTATACCAGATACGATTCAACTCGGTATTTGTCAGCTTTCGGTTTCCTTTCCTGTTTTCTATTCTGTTCGTTGGTATCCCCCTGCTCTGAATCTTGTACCAATTCGCCCCACCAATATGTGAGCCAACAATGGTGCTTGTTTACAGCCTATGCAATGTGTGCTGTCACGCAATTATTATGTTTATACACAACATTATTCTGAAATTTGGCTAAGAATGGGTCCATAGCCAGTGGCACATGCTTAATGGATAAAGTGTGCGTAGCCCGAATAAGAGAAATTTACGAAAGGTTCTCGGTAATGCTGGAATCGAGTTCCTGCCGAAGCGGTACACCGCTCCAGTCACGCATCCTTCGAGGCTTTCATCGAAAACTTTACCCGTCAGACACGCTCACCCTTCGCGTAATAACCCAGATTTCGGCCCACTTGAACTATACTTTCACGAACAATATACACAAATTTGGTTTGGAGGAAAGCATGCTGCTGCCAACGAAGAAGAAAGAAAAACATTTCGTAAGACAAAATCAAGGATAGCGGCATACAGAGTTCGCAACGCACAATCGCATCGACCGTGGTTTAATTTGTCACAAAGTATTCGACAACCTACTCACTATCCTAATACGCAGCCAGTCGTGCAAAGACGGGTCGTCGAGCGAACTGCCGCACCGTCTCTCTCTGCGTGCCACACGGGTCGCTGCATCGAGCCAGACCAAGTTTGCAGGCCCCGAGAGTGCGAAGTTTACGCCGAGCTCTAAGTCGCCGGCGCGCCCACCACGCTTTGGTTCACTGGTAAGCCGCGTTCGGTGCGGATAAAGGGAACGCATGGGCTTATGACGGTGATAAATGGAGAGTCTCCCGGCACGTGAGGCCGGGTGCTCGCGCCTCGCAGAGTCCGGCGCGCGTGGGAGAATCCCGCCAGCCGCGAGCATTAATTTACAGACTCCGCGAAAGTGTCCACGCGGAGCCCTTATGCACGTAAACGGCGTACTGTACGGGAGGTGCTTGAAGATGCCAGAACGCAAGACAAAGCCAAGCGATATGGCAGACAAGACACTGACTTTCAGCATGATATATATATATATATATATATATATATATATATATATATATATATATATATATATATATATATATATATATATATATATATATATATATATATATATATATATATATATATATATATATATATATACCAGAAAATAAGTAACATCAAAGAAATATGCTTGGCTACTATACATCGGTGGAGAGAAATACGGCAATAGAAAGATGAAAGACAAAACATAGGAAACAAGTTAAAGTGAATGCGTGCATGAGCGCGGATTGCACGATGCTGTCTAACGAGCTCACACCATCAGTTGTTCTCAGAAAGCCCATGTGGCCACAGTACATTGAGCGTAGAGGAGCATTGGGAACGCTGTTCCAGTAACGTCTGCACAGGCAGCGGACGATCGTTCGCTTATCTCCCCGCTCTGAAGAGTCTTTGTAAAACATATTTAAGACATTGGCACCATAAGGGGTTAATTTTCCCTTCGCATGCAGCCACAGACATTGCACGCAGTGCTATCAGTCATTGCAAGGTCTACACAACTTAACATCAGGTTGTTCCAAGCTTTCTGCAGGCCTACATCAAGAACAACTGCTGCTTAAAGTGAACCCTGACAGGCCCGAAAAGATATCCAAACGCAATTCAAAGCTTCTTCCAAATTTGTTCATTAATAATGGCTTTTAGAATTTTCTCAGATAACATTTGAAAGCCTATTCGCAGTGGCCAACAAACTGACCAACACTGCAGCAGCGAGACAAATGTGTCGTTGACTGCCCTGTCCCATTGTGACAGGGCAATCGACGACACATTTCTTAGCGAATGTTAGAAAACGTCTTTTCAATCAGCGCGATGACTTGTTAATTAGCAGCTGGACAATACATTGGCACACCAAAAAGCATACTGCATGACACATCGGCAGTTTCAATATACAACTGCGTAGTGTTATGATCCACAGCACGTGACATTGTTTTAGCTCTAACCATCAGTTACAACATGAAGTTGCACTAATCCATAACGCTGATTAGCAGACCCCGCGAGTTACTGACCTGAATCAATACTTGAGTGCGCGCGTTCTAAACGTCTGAGTACCAGATGTCTCATGAAAACTACGAAATATTCTAAACGCATTTACATATTGTCGTTACCTAAAAAGTATGCAAAAAAACAAATCATGAACCTGAGTCGGACTAACCATCGTTATAAAATTAAGTTTATCTCTTTCTCTCTCTCTGTAAACTCATAAAGCACGTCGTTTTTTTTTTCATAACCGGTGCCTATGCAGACATGAAAGCGGCCAATCATTCCTCTGAAATTTTTGAACGCGGTATATATTTTTAGACCATCTTTCTTTGGGGCAGCGACGTAAGAATTTGAAATTTAGATGCGATGTCTTTTCTATTATTATTTTTTCTCGATGTCTTGATTACATTGCAGGGGCTTATCTATATGCATATTTATATATCTTTCTAATTTCGCAAAATGAACAAAGGGTCTCACGGCCTTCCACATATGCTGTTGACTGACTTAAAACACGCGGTCAGGTTCTGGTTAGTTTGGGAACTCCGCGAGCTGCATGCCACAGTGATTGTTCTGTCCAGGAGGTTCCTGGCCTCTCACCATCCCCGCAGAGAACGCAACAACGGCATGAAACATTGACACGTCGGGAAACTTTTGACACGAAAGGACGTTAGTTTTGTCATCAAAAAAGCAAATGCTTACAAAAGCAGTTTTGAGTAAAAGGAAATTTCATAAGCATGCTTAAAAATTCTCTCTTTGGATCGTCATATGCTTGTACTGACTGTATGATTGAAACCACGGCATGTGTCGAGGCCGTTGGTAGGCCTTAGGAAGATACATTGATGTAGGTAAGGAGCGTAAAAGAATTATATTAACCCAAAAGACTGCAAAAGCAGGTGAGAGGCATAGACGCGCACATAAAAGGCTTTGTAGCAAACTGGTCATCCTTTCTGTGCATCCATTTCTCTTCTGGGCCGTTATCTCAGGTGAAAAATGAAGCTCGAGAACCCTTTGGGAAAATCGCGGGGGAGAAGCGAAGATGGCCCCTGTGTGGCAACTCTCAAGACCCGTACAATAACGAAAGGAAAGTAAATGTTTCGAAGTGTCCATCGCTGTCACCTTCAAAGTAGAGTTTTTCTGTTTCCTTCTTTTTTTCTTTTTTTCTTTTATCATTTTTTTTTGCGCCTAGCTCGTGTGTGCTTTAAGAATAGCTTTTACTCATTCTTGTCCACTCTGAACTGAAAGGCGCGCAAATGTGAGAGAGAATATTTAATGTTTACTAGAGAGGTTATCAAAGCTGAAAGTTTGAAATACCACTCAAGGCGTAATGACGGACGAAAGGAGAGTAAGAGAAAAAGTGAAAACATGCAAGCAATATGCAATAGGACTTGACCAAGAAGTACTTTACAGAGCTTTTAAGGACTGTGCCAGTACAGAAGCAGTAATCAACAAGACAAAATTTAAATTGGCACTGATGCGGGTAATTATTCTTCAAACAATGTCGATGTAGGCAGGTGCAACAGCTTCTATCAACCACGTAGCGACATCAAAACGTCCCGCTAAATGACTCCACTGGCACCATTACTCATGCGAATGTGCATGGGGCAATGTTGTTTCCTCGCCTCCAAAGTTTGTTCATGATTTCTGAGCCTACAAAACACAAAATGGCGTGGCATTTCAGGCATGCCTGTGCTTTCTGCCAACGTGGGTAAATCATATACAAAAATCGGACGGGAAGGCACCCCGAAGCATCTCTGCAAAGCGAGAAACCGACATGCCACCTAGCGCCTGGCGGCGTCTCGTTCCCACGCACCATCGCGGTTGGCCATTTCCTCGGCAGTGTTGGTCCGGCGAAGCTGGTCCCAACGGAATCTTCTGCCGGCGGTTGTGAAGAGGTCAGTTTGATAAATGAAACGCCAGAGCTGAATAATGGAGGGTCAAGACAGACTCCTATGGGATGGGTCTGCGCGAGACCGGTCACTTTCGTGGCGAACGAAATAGATGGACAGTGAGAAGGCGGTTGTACCACCGGGGATGAGGGCATGGCCTCCGTCTCAGTGTTTTCAGCCGGTTTTGTTTTGCTCGGCATTTGACGCATTTCCCAACACTACCCGGTCATGGCACGAACTTTCGTCCTGTAATCATTATATCATATGCATTGCATATATGGCTTTTACAGAGATAACTAAACGTTCCTTCTATCATTTCAGGCACGCTTCCTTTGTTAGCATCAGCGTAATAATACTTCTGGGAAAACAGCTCTGTAGATTTCAAAAGCGTGGCATATCTGTTAGTAAAAGCTTGTTTTTTCTGTTGCCGGCTTTCGCAGTGGAGGCTTTAGACTTTGGTAGAGGTCATCTCATCTTTTGCATAGTTCTCTGTTGCGTATGCTGACTGAGCGAGTGAGTCGAATAAATTAATGAAGGAGTGAGAGAGCGCGTGAGTAATATTAGGTACACGTAAGGTAGGCCTACAAGGCGAAATGCTGACATTGCTGCACCGCCTTCTGAAAGTGAACTAAAAATAAAGCTTGGCGGTGGCATATAGAAGAATGTAATGGTTTCTTCCATTGTGAGCAAATGGGCTTAGCAGGACCCCATGTCGATGGCTCTGGGTTAGCCGCTGCCTCCGGCATTTATTCACTAGTGTCGACTACCAAGAGCACTGTCCGCAAAATCGCGTCTATGTGGTCCCGTATGGGTTCAACACTTTATTACCATGCGCCACGAGTGCATGCGCGCCAAATGTTCGTGACAACGTCAGTTGCTAGTAGTCCTGACGAGAAGAGCCTACGGGCAATATTCAAACTATCAACGCTGAGTAGACGAGAACAGTTGGTGCGAGACTAATCAGGAAGGGAACCAACCTTATGTACGCAGTAGACAGACCTCTAAAGTAGGTTCATAAAAACACCGAAGTCCCTAAACAATCGCCAAATTTACAATGAGCGTCAGCAGAGCAAACATATGCCGTGCCAGCCTTCTCAACGTTTACAATGATCATCCTGTAATCTTTTCAAGACCATGAAGAATCGTGGGAATAAAACGGGATGTTCAAGAAACTAATCGCTTCGCGTGGACTTCGTAATCATACGGCAGAGCATTGCGTAGTCAGCCCCTTACCTTCATGGAGTGTAATTTCCATTGGAGCAAGTGCTTTACTACATCCTAGGCAGAAGCCTGCGTATGGGTATTGGAGTACTAAGCTTCTTGAGCGAGTGCTTTAGTATTAGCATGGACACGTCATCCTTCCTTTCCCGCATTGAGATTTGTACAATCGTACCGATATTACTTTAACCTAGCAACATAACATGCCGATCATTCACTTCTTTGTGTATTAAATGATCGATGAGACACATATACATTCTACTACAGGACATTGTAGACACGTTGTTCCACAGAACCAGCTTTGGTGAGCAGAACTTGAGTATCCAGCAGGGGCACTTCCCATTGTTGAAGTGCAAACCAAAGTACTTTTATAGAGTTACCTACCGGAAATCGGCCTGTAACAGTTATTTCTGAGTCATTTTCACTCTACTTTCAGCGATCATATTAAGATTTGCGCAAGTGGTTTCTTCCAAGATGGATGCTCCTCGTCCTCATTTTACATAAATGCTACGAGAGAACATTTATTGATCAAGCTCGCACACACCACTTTTTCCACCACAGCATAACCTTGCGCCATAATGTCCACCTCGAGCTTCATGTGCTCACAACCACACCCATTAAGTCGGGTTATCCTGCACAACTCGTAAGTGTCACTACTCACTACTAACAGCCTAAGTACGCATAAAAGTTATATTGCACTTTTATATGACGTGCACAAGATATACGATGAAGTGTCCCACCACAGCATGTGAGTTGCTCAGGCACCTGCTTCACCTTCTTAATTTGTGAGTATTTTCGCTTGACTTAAGCATTCAGTCGCCAAAAATGGGCTGACGTCTTATCGCTTCATCAGGCATGAGGACTCTTGAAGGTCTTCTTAGCAGACTTCCCACAGGGATGGATATCTGGCATCTCATGATATTCTAAGCACTTTCCACAAGAAACAGCCATTTCGCTGCTCCACAGCATCGCAGCGAGTCGCAGAAGGCACCCAGTTTAGGTCTCAACGAGAAAAAGAAAGTAAGAGTTAGTCGCAGAAGAGATTAAATTAACGGTACGGTCGTAATTAGCGCTAACATAATCAAAAATTACCCACATCGCGCAATGCCCGTGTAAAGAGTGCACCCCCATAGATGTCGGCATGTTGAGCCGAAGCCGCAGAACGTCCCACTTGGGAAAATGGAGCGAGTTCGCTTGGACTGAGCAGCACTCGCACGAGGCAATAGTGTCTGGAAGGCGGTTTCGCCCTTTCCTGCAAGAAGCGAGAATGCGTCACAGAGTATGTAAAATTACCGATATGGGCGTAATTAACACCAGTATACCGTATTTACTCGAAGACAGATCGAGCACGAATAAAGGTCGGGTTCAATGGGGTGTTTTTTATAGCTGCACCAAATTCTTAAAAATTGCCCATGGCAAATCGCACAATTAATTTTAACTCTTCAGTTAAATTGCTCGATGACGCGGGCATTACTTCTACGAGAAATCGAAATGAAACATTTAATGACTGGGTGATTAAAATAATTACACGTATTTCCAACAGGTTATTTACGGCGGTAACCTAAAAGAAATCGCGTCAAGCGGGAATACCACTGATTTTCAAGCTCATAGACCCGGAAGCGTCATTCTAGACAGTGAACTCCAACAAGCTGGCGAACGACCTTCTTACCACGACAAGCCTGTGATTATACTGTGAAAAATACTGTGATTTTTTCGGGAATGTGTCGCTTCTTACTCACTCTACGAGTTAGCTTGAGTTTACTCTTGTTACGCGGCTTGTAGTAAAACCACACGTACCGCTTTCGCATACACGAAATCTCGAAAAAAAATCTGCCTCGTACCTGTTCAATGCACCGATTGTGGATTATACATCACTACTTACAAAAGAACGCCTTCACCGCCGTCAAGAGGTAGGCCAAATGGCTTCGGCGAGAAAATGGAGCAGCAGAGCAACATTCACTTGGGCGTGTGATTCTGCAGATACCACCTGATAAACACTTACCAACACCTATTCTACTTGCATTCACTAGCCATCTCATAGAAACACATCCAGAGGCCGCGACTCGCTCATGCAACTGCCAGCGATTCGGCCGTGTTCCGAATTCCTTCCTTGCGCAATTGCGATGAAAAAGCGATGCTCATACATCGGCGCTGAGCAAGACGCAGCAGTGTTCCAGACGACAGAGCGAGCCGAAGTGGGCTCGCTCGGTCAACAACGAGAGCTTCCACATGGCAACATTCTCTGTCACGACGTCGCAACACATAGACCTCCTGAGAAGCGAAACCTATTCTAGCTGGTAAGAAAGCTATTATAGTAAATTATTTAGGGCACTCTGAGGCTTGTCGCTATATTTTTCTAGGGTGTCGAAGTCCGGGCCGTTAGTTTAAAGCAATACATAAAGAACTAGTTGAAAATGTTATCAGTCAGCACTTTCTTAACAAGTTGCTTGAGCGCCTGTGTTTGTTAAGGCTACCATGTAGATGCCAAAACGTGCTGCCTACTCGTTAAAAAGCTTAGAATTGTTGCGGTCGGCCTAGCACCAATTTTTTACCCTTCAATTTGCAGTTATGTACACAATTTAGCAGAAACCCTGTTTAGAAGAAATTGGAAGTCTCCCTACGAGGTTAACCATATTCAGCAACGGAAAAAACGGTGCTACTCGTAAACCACTCTCTCGTGAACTCGACACCAAGGAAAAGTGTTCAGAAAATGTGACCAGTAAAACGAGAAGAAGCTGTAGGGCTATTTTATTACCATAAAATAAAATGCACCAAGCAGCTGCTGGCAACAAAGTGGAGCCCATAGTTGAGACGCTAATTTCGCGCAGATGGTAGCGAACGTGTCTCCCCTAAACCATAACGCCAGACACGTCAGTCGCCAAGCGACGGATCGGATCCTGGCTGTCGCGCTCAGCAGAAAAAACTGTTTTCGAAGAGGTAAATTTCATTTTGAAAGCTTCTCGGTTCGTCCTAATGAGGTGCTTGGTTGTTCTTTTTTTTGTGCGCGCAGAAATCGAAGTTATGCAAATGAGGTAGCCAACCAGATGCCGAATCGCTGCTGACAAAATAGGAAGATAACGTCATGGCATAGCGCCGCATCAAAAGTGGCCAACATAGATCTTATTGGTGAATTTAGAATGTTTGGTAGCACAAAATTTGATCTTGCGCATAAATTTTTGTTCTCTTTGGTAAACTGAATGCCGTTATCGACCCACCTATGTAACGTAACGGTTTCCACCTATTTCTTTCTCTCCTCTATTTCTCTCTCTTTTTGATGTTTCATTTGTGTAGAGCGGATGAAGGACTACCTTGTTGGCACAATTATGAAAAGCAAGCTGTTTTCAATGCGTGCAAAATGATAAATGTGTCTAAGATAGTGTGGCGCTGCCCAACTGCCACAGTGCCAACATCGATTTGGACAAGAGTGATAGCTTGGTTTACATTAAGTCACGAGCAAACGATGGCGGGTCATATCTGAATTGCCAAACAGTTCCAACTGTATACAGGCTGGACTTTCAACTAGCTGCTTGACGTAAACACGAAATATTTGCATAATACAGGAACTGTTCGCCGATTCAAATTTGAAGCGGCATTATCGAACCGAGAGCCTTCAAGAAACTTCTCGGCACTGTTATGCCTGCGGTGCTGTTCCAATGGAAAAAGTTTCTGCCCAACTTAGCTCCCTCCAAGATCACGAACAAATTGGTTTGTCTTCTGGTTCGACCATGTTGGCCAGCGGTAGTGCAAAGACACCACATCCCTGTATTTCATCGAGAGTTGGTGCGGTTTCTACACTTTGCCTTCCCTAATTATGTTGTCTTCCCCTCTTTCCCTAATATTATAGCCTTACTGGAATTTAGAGCTTCATTACGATCCTTGTTTATATATATTATGAACACATAGCCTAAAGGGACACCACTCAATAATAGATAGGAGTAATCGAATAGCGATATTTTTCGAATCGGATCGAATATGAATATTTAAGAACAGCCACCTTCAACTACCCTGTCTAATACCAAATATTTTCTCATCCTAACAAAGTAAAGTATGAAGGCTCGATGATAAATGATACGTGTAATGCCATTCACATGTGTATTCTCTCAACTTATAAGTTTGCAAATGAAAAAGAATTCAAAAGTGGAACAAAGTATATGTGTGTGAAGTTTGGGAAGCCAGTCACGAAAAAGAGGTAGAGAGGGGATGAGAGCTTTGATATATATATATATATATATATATATATATATATATATATATATATATATATATAAAAGCTCTCATCCCCTCTCTACCTCTTTTGCGCGTGGTGAGTAAGTGGTAGGTGGCGCTAGCTAATACTCCCAGGATTAGCTCTAGTAGTACAACATAAATATCCAGTGCCAGAATGTGCGAAGAAGCATGGAGAATGTTTCACGAAATGCGTCTTCGCTGTTGTTCACCGTATTTCTTTATCTTATGGAAGACTGTACATCGGGAAAAGGGGGCGCTGCATTAATGACCGCACGTGACAGCATAGTCTGGCTGTAAGGTGTAACAAAGGTGGGCATTTGGCTTTCCATTGCAAGAGTTGCGGCTACTCACCGCAGTTCTGTCCAACTGGAGTCATGCCGAAAGCAAGCGATAACTCAGGTAGGGAAATTATTCAAGATTTCTTCCTGAGGCAAAACAGGGAGAAGTGCGTAAGCACGTCTTCCACTTTACTCTCAGAGAGGGGAGTTCCTTCACTCGGTGGTCATAAAGGAGTTTAAAGGGCTTTTACATTGCTTTGGTCAGGTTTTTTTTCATCTCCTTTCTCGTTCTTACGTCAGTTCTTGTCAACTTCGCATAAGCTTTTCTGTCAACTGTTTTTGTTAGTTTTCTTCGTTTTTACTGTTTATCTGTTGTTTTTGTTAGCTTTTTTAGGTTTGCTATTGATCCGCTGTTTTCAAAATGGGCTTGAGAAAGAGCTTTTCCCTGTCGGGTCAATTTTTCCGCCAATGTAATATAGTGTACACACTTCGTGTAAGTTGTAGCAATATGAATTTCAAACTTTTGCTCACACAGGTGGCGGAAGTCATTAGATTGCCCATACAGAGGCTCTGTCGTTTCATGAAACAAAGTTTTTTTTTTAAATAAACCTTTCTTTTTCTTGCGCATCTTGCGCATAATATCAATAATTCAAGTATAAACCAACTAGTCCACACAAAAGTATGATTCCAGAATATTCGACAAATTACAACGGAGAATGTTAGAATGAACGAAAAACCTAATAAACAAAGACTGTTTGATACTTATACGAAATTTCAACATTCGCATAGCCCTACTCAATAACTATTGGCTAAAGCAAAAAATTTATTGATCCTGTAAGCAATTGCGGACTGCAAATACTGAAAGAATAGGCTAAACGAAGTGGGTTATTTTTAATATATTTACTAGTGTTACAGTCCCAACATACAAAAGAATGTAGTTCCCACATAACGTTTATTCCGCGCCTGCTGATCCAGATTCGATCGGCGCTCGACCATCTTCGATGTCTTTTAAAAATCATTGCTTATTGCGTTACTATATATGACAAACATTATCCCAGTTTGTTTGGGGGGAAAAACATTTTTTTTCGCGCCATGGCCGCCGTCTTAAGTTTGCAAGCGGCAGCAAAACCTAGTCTAACCAAAAAATGTGCACAACAATTTTACGCATAACTATGCAAGATTTTTCAGAATTATCAAATATCTTGCTCTTTCATACGCATTAAAATGGACTAACTTTCTCTTACTTTTGTTTAAATATAAAACACGAAATAAGGCTCAGAAAGCTGAAAATTTGAAATTTTTATGAAAGTTTATGTTCTCACAGTAGTCATTTTATTTCTCTAAGTTGTCCAGAAGGCAAAGAAGCCAATAAAAATGTTTCAGAGATCAAAAAACATGGCACGTGTGAGCAAAAAAAAAATTGCAAACTTGAGAAAATTTGCTTTTTGAGGCATATTCAGCCGTCAATATCATAGTGATGTGGTCCAAGTAAAAGTATAAAGGATAGTAAGTTACGCAGTACCTTTCAATGGAGTTTATCTTTGAAAGTTTTATTGGAGCCATTTTTTTGTTTTAAGCGATAAAATAATTCTGGAAGTTGAGTCCCTGCATTCAACACCAGCGTTATTCCTTGCTTCCTCTTCACTTCCACCAGCTGCAAATATACACAGAACCAGCGCTCCACTCCTGGAATACAATTTCGCGCTAAGCTTGGGTGCTGCCAGCTTTGGCAATACGGGTACCTGCTGAAGGGCGTGGATACAAAAACCAAAAATCAAGTGGCAGTGTGGCAAGGGGATCAGGATAGCCTGCACGGTAACTGGAGAGGCGCACCAAGACTGCTTCATCACGCTCCTCATTCTACACCAGCGAGAAGCGCTATCAAATGCAGGTGCCGCTTTCTGTCCGAGCTGGAGCAGAGTGGCTAGTGCTCCTCAACGCAAACAGCACAAAGCTGCCATTCGGCGGGAATTCGCACTTTCCTGCCTGAGCAGTCAGAATTAAAACCGCTCCGAGAAGAGAACGTGCCGTGTTGCGTCTCAGCGAAACGGAGCCGGTTTCCGCTACGACAGTGCCCATGCAAGTCAAGGCGAACGAGCTCGTCATTCTAAGTCTCCGTCTGCTGGAGAAGAAAGCAGGCGGAACGCAGTTTTTTTGGCACGAAAGTCAAAGTATGAAAACGAATCTTGTACTTTATCTGCACACCTGTTGTAGAAGAGCAATACAGAAACATGAAGACCAAGTAAAAAGCGCAATGGATGAAAAATCTTGGTACTGACAAGATTCGTTTTTATACTTTGACTTTCGTGCCAAAAGAACTGCGTTCCGGCTGCTTTCGCGTCTCGCTGCTCTATTTCGCTGCCTTAGAAAGAAATGCAAACGGCGAGAGTACGGTGCTTGCGTCTCATGGATGCTATACGCGCTGCCATATTTGCCATTCAGTCCATCTTAGTTAAAGGCACTTGGGTGTCATTTCAAACTGTATTCTACTTTTAATAGTTTTTCACTGATTGTGAGCTTCCTCCTTGCTTACTTGGGCCAAAAGTCTGCCACAAAACAACATAGACAAGGAGGCGGGGAACAATAAATGGGAAAGACCTGTCTGAAACGGATCAGCGCATCTTGCTCCTGCGGGCTAAGCACACTCATGCTATCACAAGGGTATGTGCCCATCACTATCACGCGTACGTTAAAACATGCATCTCAATAATGACTTCGAAATTTTGCTGCAATCCCTTCTAAAAGCATATCAAGAAATGCCGGGGTACCGGGATGATTACAACGGCCCTCGCTGACAGCCTAACTTCCTTGGGGCTCCTTCCGAAAGAGTGGCTCTGCCAGAATTGCAGCCGGCGGTACTATAGCATGCAGGAAATTGGGACTTCTCAACCGACAGTGCAAGACAGTAATGCCCTATTTGACCACTGCAGTGACCCGGAAGTTATAGGGGAGGACATCAATGAGGCACTTACGCTCATGGGAGAGTGCCCTCTGAAGAGAAAAGGAGGACAGGTGGCTCGGGAGTCACGAGCCACCTCGTGAGTCGGGAGTCACACTTCAGGAAAGCACAGAAAAAAGAGTGTGTATTCATATGTCGGCCTCGACCAGCCATCGACATCCGCAGCTGCGGTTAGTGATGAGTTCGTCACAAGTGATTATATGTCTCTAATGCACGATATCCCTCTCTTTTTCAGTGTTTATCCTTCTCAACGGCGCATGCGAAACTTACTTCATACTCAGTGACCCAAGAGTATAAAGTGAAGAAATGGGAATGAACGTGCCAGCGAAGTTTTCAAAAACGAAATATAAAGAGCTTCCACTTGCAGCATGCTGCAGTCTTTCTTATGTGTCTGCTTAACGTCGGCTCTAGCGTGCACTGCTGTGAAGAGCAAGCACGGAGCAACTTTGGGGTTGAACGCAAGGACTCAAATTCCAGAATTATTTGCTCACTTAAAAAAATTGTTCTGATTAAACTTTAAGAAACAAATACCATTGAATGGTACTCTGCAACTTACTACTTTTCACATTTTTTCTGGGACCACCTGACTATGCAATTGACGGCGGAATATGCCTCGAAAAGCAAGTTTTCTCAATGTTGGGCCTTTTCTCTTTTTTTGCACGCACGCGTTATGTTTTACATCACTTATACATTTCTGTCGGCTTCTTCACCTTCTGGACAACTTAGAGAAATAGAATGACTACTGTGAGGACATACAATTTTATTTAAAAATTTGAATTGCCACTTTTTGTACCTTCTTCCGAGTTCTATATTCAAACAAAAGTAAAAAGAAAATTCACTTCAAGCTAATATATATAAATAACAATCTCCTCTATATGTATGAAAAAACTTTCATGGACGTTGGTAAAAATGTTTATTTTGTACAAATTTTTTGTTGGGGTAGGTTTTGCGATCGCTTGCAAACTTAATATGGCAGACAGCGCGAAAAGAAAAATTTGCAATAACCAAGCTGTCCTAATATTTGTCGCGGTAACGCAATAAGCCATGATTTCTTTCTTTCGATAAATTGAATATGGTCAAGCGCAAAGTCTGGATCGGTTGGCGTGGAATTACCCATAATTTAAAACAATGATCATAGTAACATAAGCAATTCAGATCATGTAGCATATCTCTTTATTGTACAATCAAATGTATGGCAGCTAGAACCATTACAAACCAAAATCTTATTTAACAGGTTGACTGCGCAAAATCTCATTGCATACCTTTATCGGAAAACTTATCGGGAAAATGAAAATTGATTTACTATGCTGCGCAGATCATTAGCATATGATTATTACCTAACATATAATCAGGGAGACTACCGATAAGAATACAATGTGGGTTGGAATCCGTGCAGACTGCTGTGTTGTGCAGGCAATCCGACGGAAACATCAGCCAAATTAGAGCCATTCACATCATTCATAGCGGCCGTTTCTTCAACATTTTCTTTTGCGTGAAGGCCATAAATTACATCCAGAATTTATTTGTACTTGACCACAAAAACTGTCCCCCGCGTCGGTGTTTGCTCTAAGACTGCGAGTTAGATGTCCCACTGGCTCGCAATCGCAATCGCTGACCTCGACCGAGGCAGCCCTAGATCAGAAACACGGGAACCAAAAGAAACCCAATAAGCAAATACGTTCGCCTTACACGTCAACAAACGAGCGAGTACAGGGTTCCCAATTGTCGATGGCACTAATTTTATTATCCGCCTGCTCACACGACTAGCAAGTAGTGACGCTGTGAATCGTGGGACATCTTGTGAATCGGCCATGTGTTTACCCAAGGACGCGAAAATAAAACACCGTCGAAGATTAACGTCGCGTACCATGCACGGCTGCTATGCGGTCGGCGGTCGATGCCTCTGTATTGCGTATCACTTGGTTAACTTTTGCGCTACTCAAGGCCCTTTCTCGTTGCCTTCAGCGCCATGCATGAAAACACCACCACACGGCAGGCAAAGGAAAGAGATTAGTGCGCAGCATGGATTGCGCGATTGCTCGAGCACTTACACTTAGCGAAGTTGAAGCACATGTCACCTCTCATGGTTGCATGCCTCGTGTCGGCAAATGCGATGAATTATGGCTGGCGGGTGCACGTGGGGAAGGCTGAGTCATGCGTGCCCGCCATTCTTAATCTGCAATACGGCAGCAGGCGCATCTGTAAATCTGGCTTTTTGCATAACTTTTGTGCTGTAGGAGCTGCACTCTTCACGGGAATTCAACAAGCGCGTTAGAGATAAGTATGATGCAAAAGAAGGGGTAGAGAAGTAACGGTGGTTTTGTTAGCAGAAACAACAGCATTCGTTGTATTCATTGAGTTGAAACAGTAAATGAGTTTGCACATCGTTCTTGAGATCCGACAGGAACAGTCGCGAAGTTCTCACTACACTCGGAACTCATGCGCATTCAATGAAAACACACATGAATGATTGCACATGCCCACAAATGCCAGAAAAAATAAGAATGCATCCTGCAGTATTTACCAGAAGAAATGCGGCCGACGGCTGAATAAAAGACGGTGCTTAGCTTTACACTCCTCGTCTCTCTATTCTGTCATTCCTTCCTGCCCTATTTTTCGGTGAACAATAGCAGAGTCTCGGTGCATCTCGGGATCAGGCCCGCTCAACAAAGCGTGCTTCAACCCACCATACAGAGCTTAGCCTGATACCTTTTTCATATATCATGTTTATTGAATGTTTCCCTCGGCCTAGCGTGAACCGCTGGTTCTTTGTGTTGGCTTAAGTGTTGTACAATCCGTCGAGAAGCCAACAGCGACCCCTGCTCTTCTATAGCTTGAGTTTACTCCCAGGGTCTCATGACAAAAACAAACGTTCAATGCATACGCTGAGAAATGCGCAGAAGTGTCCTGGCTAGCTAGGTAGAAGACGATAAATACATAGAATCTTCTTCCTCTTCTACTTTGCAGGGGTGCGATGCGACCTCTGAAGGGACGAGCAGCTCAATCTTCTTGCGCGATCTCTCCTCGTTTTGTGCTTATAGGAAGCCCCCCGGTCGGGTACAGCGCAGTGGAACACACCAACACACATAGGCTTAGCGGTTCCAAGTCTAGGAACGAAAACCTGGACAAGAAAATGAAACAAAAGTACGTACTGCGCCGCGCCTTTCCAGGACAGCCTCCTTTGTACACCGTGGACCCTGAGGGAAGGCACAAGCTGCCCTCGGTGGGGCGTACCGTTCTTGCTGTCGGCCCAATGTGCCATCGGGAAAGCGACTCTTCGGTCCGCAGGCCTCGGGGGCGAACAGAAGAAACGTACGTTCTTCGATTCTTGCTTCGTTTCCCTGCTCGCTCGCAGGTTCTCGCTTTTGAGGAGCCTCGGCGCGTCGCTTCGGCCCCTAGGCTCATCGTGTCGTATGTGATCCTCGAACGTGTCGTTGTTTTTGTTTTTTCTTGGTGTGTTCGTTTCTGTCTTTTTTTCTTTGTCTCTCTGCCTGAAATGCGCATGGTTTCTGAGTCCCCTAGAAAGTCCACATCTTAGGGATATGTTCTTTTATATATGTACTCGCTCTTAGGTAGAAGAATGGAGGCAGGCTTTCTCCGCTGAAAAGAGAGTGAACTAAAATAATCCGCTGTCCTCTTGAGTTGATCCTCGTACTTCGATTAATGCTCTCTCCTCGAGAACAGAGTCAGGCTTTTCTTTGTAGCCCGAGAGCCGACGGCGTAGGAAGCTGTTGAGTGCTTCGACCACCGGAGTGCTAAAAAAAAAATACCATTGACACCGCAGTAGTGTCGACTTGAGAATAAAGCAAGGAATCACGAAGAAAATATTTTTAATTGTGTTGTAAGCGGCCCTCTGATGTACTTTATTGGCTTCCGGAAAACAGACAAAAGAAATGTTGAAGACAGGAACGAAATTTCAAATTTGCTTGCCGTCATTTTTATCTCGAGACACTTATTACGCCGATAATGCGGTTCTATCCCGTTGATATCATGCGCTTTCTATCTGCCATGGTAACTGAGTGGGTACGGCGTTCAATCGCTGAGCATGAAATTGATGGTTGAATTTCCAGTCGCGGCGGCCGCATTTCCATGCTAGCGGAATGCCAGAACGCCCGTGTTTCGTGCTTCCAGTGCAGGCTAAGGAACAGAAACACAGGTGGTCAAATACGTGGCGTTCCTCATGGTCCAATGTGTAGCTTCGAAACATGAAACCCATCAATTTTGTATTTTTTAGTTTACCATCAAGTTTTGCCGTTTCATTCAGTGCCCTGCACTTGTCCATTCAAGAAGTCAAACAGTCAGTGATGCTTGCAAGATGCATTCTACAGTATTTCTTTTTTTTCAATTATGCTTTCAGGCAGTCCCAAATGAGGGAAGCGTCGATCATTTCATTTATTACTGCTTTTTTATATGAGCATTGCTCTAAAAAACGAAATGTAGATGACGTGCACGGTATTTTTCATTCCGCCTGCGTATTGACAGGTTTCAGTGTTCGGACTCTCTCTGAACATTTTATTCGGGACAGTCACACGGTATGTGTTCCAGCGTCTCCTCGCAAAGACAGGCATAGCAGAGAGCGTTGTCGGCCATTGCAATGCGAAACGAGTAAGATTTCGTGAAGGCTACCCCAAGCCATAAGCGATAGGAGAGTCCCTGGCGTCAGTTCTAGCGCACCTTGACAATAGACCATTGTCAGTTGCAACTATTTTCACATATCGCCGATAGAAGACATCGCAGCTGAAGGCGACGAAGGAACTACTTCGGTTTATGAAAGAGGCGGGCTTGTACAAGAGGCTGTGACAGTGATGGCACATACCGCGCAAGAGTGGCAGACTGTAACTAACGATGTGTGGGTCGTGTTATGTGCTCTCTGTCTCTTCTCTCCATCTTTCATCCCCCCATCCCGCTCCCATGTGTAGGGTAGCAAACCGGTCAAGCTAAACTGGTTAACCTCTCTGCCTTCCTTCTTCACTTTTTCCTTCCTTCAGTGTTCTGATTTATTTTTATATTAACAGTGGTTTATGGTTCTTTATTATCTTTCAAGTATGTTCTGTTACAACTAAGATGGGAAGCTGGACTAACTGGTGGAGGTTCATGCCGGGAACAAAACGGAAGAGCTAGAACAATTTACAGAAGACTGCACAGATGACTGCGATGTCATGTGGACGCAAAGACAGAGATAGGTCTAAATCTGCCAGCACCTGTAAGCTACTCTGCGTTACAAACCGAGAAGAAAAGACAGATACATTCTTTAATACATGCGCTGGAAAATGAAATTGCTTCAGTCAGCGTATTTCCAGCCTGTCCTGCTTTAAGTGCGTTGTTCGTTAGCCTCCCTCATTATTAGGTTGTCGGAGAATCACGAGCTCGGCGAGTCAGAATATTTCAATGGTCTTACAGCACGGTACGACACAAATAAGTGGAAACGAAGCGAATTGAATTTTTGGGTTTTTTACGTGCCAAAAGCACGAGTCGGTTATGAGGCACACCGCAATGGGGAACTCCACATTAATTTTGATCCCCTGGGTGCATTTAGCGTGCCTTCAATGTACGACACACGGGCCTTTTTGCATTTCACCCCCATCGAAATGCGGACACCACGGCCGGGATATAATCCCGTGACCTCATGCTTAGCAGCGCAACACCATAGCTGCTAAGCCACAGCGACATAAGAAGTCATTATAAACATTCATAAAGAACATAGACACGACACAAAGAGAGAGAGAAGAAAGCAGGCGAAACTTATCTCCTGAAAGGACATCACGCCTGAGAAAACAAAACTGTCTCGGGAGTCGCCTTCACAATCTCCCCTTGCGTCGTCATTGGGTAAAACGTTATGGTAACGAGCAACGGTTCGTGGAATTTTAATTTCTTTGGGACGTTTCTTTACACATCTTAGCGCGCCATTGACAACACCATTATACCGCCACACTCCAGTGGTGGCTTCAGGACAGAAAACGTCGTCAAACTTTCGAAACATTTCATTACAGACATCGCGTAACTACGGTCCGAGCACTGTGAAGCAGCTTGAAGTGTACGTGCAACCAGAGGACCGCACTTCGAAACTGACTCAAAGAAGCCGCTCCACTGCCGTGCGCCGCAGCTCCTTTGTAGAAGGGCAATCCTCCGCCTTTGCGAGATTCATTTTTTTTTATTTAATAAAGCCCGACGGGATTCAAAGAATGACGAGCGACCGACCATCACGTCGTCTCGTCAAGCGCCAGCCACCACAACTCGTGGGCTACACTCTCGCGGGAGCTAATGAGAATAAATGAGAGATAAAGGGTGGCCATTTCTTCCCGAGGGAGAACTTCGTTGTCCCCGTAGTGACAAGTCCCGTTAGCGTGTACCCTAGACACGAACCGGAAACTTCTTTTACGAAACACGTTTTCAAGTGCGCGTTCGTACTGGCATGAGAAACTCTATACCGGATGCTTTCGAGTGCGTTCTCATTTACGAAAGAAAATGTGCGCACGTGGAGTCGTCCAAGATGAGGGAGAAAATAAGAGATTGAAAGAAAGGAGAGCAAACAGAATAACTGTCCTATTGGCTGCCCTCTGCGGTGAGGGATGGGGAAAAGGCGAAAATGGGAGCAAGTGAAACAAAATACATGAAGCGATAGTAAGGACAGTGAACTGAGCAAGTTGGCATTCAATCATGTTGAAAATTTAGCGCTAGAAAAGACGAAGACAAAGGGAGGGTTAAAATGCAAGAACAGCTGTGTACTTAGATTTAGGTGCACGTTAAAGAACCCTAAGTGGTCAAAATTAATCCGGAGTCCCCTACTAGAGCGCGCCTCAAGATCAGATGGTGGTTTCGGCACGTAAAATCTCATGATTTTTAAAGGAAAGTTCAGTGTGTTCCTCTCACTTGGCGGTACATTGCTGAGGCTGCAGATGCACAGCAGACCTTGAGCGGACATCGACTTTGTTCCGACACGTGTATCAGATGACGAGGGAAATCATAGAAGCTTACAATACAAAGAAAAGTAAGAATATGTGTGTCAGCCAACCCTCTATCGCACTACACGAGAAAGTACTACCTTTCTTTGATTTTGGAGCGGGATGACTACAACGTTTTTGTATCTTGGTTCAGCATGGGATAGAGCCCTGTGTGGACGTTTGTGCCTCTTCTGTTGTATTATCAGTGACATCTTTTTTTCTCCGCATGCATGCGCATGTCTTGCTATATATTTCTTTCTTAAATAAACCTTCACAAGCGCTCGTGGTGTGTTATTCCTTTGTCTTCATCTTCTTCTAGCGCTAAATTTCCAACGTTTATGAAGGGATGTCCGCAAAAGCACGAGGAAGGCAACCGGCAACGACCTTAGAACGATAGAAAGCCGAGCTAGTTGGTAAGGATTCATAATTCAAAGAAGGGGTAAGTCGTGAAGACACGGACACAAGAGACTTGTTGTCCATTTCTCTTCTCTTGTGTCCGTGTCTGCACGCCTTGCCGCTTCTTTGCATTATGGCAACGACCACAGTTTCTCATTCAGTCCCGACACATTTAAATTATATTTTCATAAATTCATTGCAGTAAAACTCGTAAATAATAAGCAAAATGCCATTTCACGATTACAGGTCAATTCTCGCGCGGCTGCTGCTGGGCACAATTGCGGTTCAAGTCAAATAAGTTTTCTCGGTAAACATCTCAAAACACGGAGTAGCATACAACAAGAGGTTCCAAAGTGAGAGCTCTGTGAGAGACTCCCCTACCTACAAATTAAAATACTCGCAATATAAGCAAACCGAACTTTATGAGTAGCATAAAAAATTACAGAGAGAGACGGAGGATATAAGGGAGGCAGGGATGCTAAGCAGTCGAGAGGCCGGTTGGCTACCCTACGCTGGGGGAAGGAAGAAGCTGAAGAGAGATAAGGGAAAGAGAGAGGGTATAGAAACGTGCATGAAGAGTACTTGAGTCAAAGCCGCTCGTGCAAACCAGACGTTCTCAGAAAGCACAAAAGTGCCTTCACTGCCTTTTGAGCCGATTTCTCGTTGAAACAGACGAATGTCAAAAGCTATGGCAGGTAAAATACGAAAAAAAGAACGCGGACAGATGAGTCACTACAGGCGAGTCAAAAATAAGTTGTGTGGTTTAATGTGCAACAAGCTGCCCTACATGCTATGTGCTACGAGGCATGCCGCATGGGAGGGCTCCCCGGTTAGTTTTTACCACCTCGGGTTCTTCAACGTGCATCCAAGAAACGGCAGACGAGCGTTTTCGCATTTCTCCCCCATCGTAATTGGCCAACGCTGCCATGGTCGAGCCCACGACCTCTTACCCAGCTGCAAGACGTCGTACCCACTGAGCCAACGTCGCGGGTGCGATAAACAAGTGACAGGGAAAGAGAAAGAAGAACGATAAATGTGTTCGCACAGGAAGACATTATGAAATCGTTACAAAATGCCTGGTTACGCTTCAAGCGCACAGTGTTCTTTGTTTTTTCGATGGTGACCGTTTTTTTTTTCCTGATTGTCACTGTTTTATAAACACACATAGTGCGTTCGAAGTTTCATGAATGACGTCGCCAATTCTGTACAGAAGGAGTCCTGCCTAATCAGATATTGTTACACATTCTCGAATGTACGTGAGCACGGACGAGTACGGATGAGTACATTAGTAGATGGATAAATAGAAGACGGACTTGACGAAAGAGATTATATTTCGATGACCGTCGAACGACTTCGCCACAATCGTAGAGCTTTCAGTATTACGCAAGTTTGCCCGATAATTAGTTGCATTCATGACCCTTTCTTGTTGCGTACTATCACTACGATGTCATCCCGCTAGTCATGGCGGCGGCATTTCAATGGGCAGAGGATACAACAATGACATCCTGTCACCTTGCTTCCGGCGCACCTAAACGAATCCGGAGAGCCCCACTACAGCACCTGTCACAGCTCCTCTGTTACTGCCGTGGGACGTATATAATTTCAGTTTGCCAGCATCGTTCATGGCCCATTACTTTTGTAATTACCCGCACTAATGGATTACACGGGCAGAAAGCGTGAAAACCCGCGTAGTAAGCACTCCCTCGCGCCGCGGGTTCTAAATTGCAACGAATGCGTTTTCAGGAGACCGAAACGTACGATGTCGTTTTCGCCAAACTACCTTTACGTGCACGGTCGACCACGCACGAAAGACACGTACTACGCCCGCTTAACAAGCTGCCGTACAGAACAGGGTCTGCCCACAGCCCGGCCCCTTCGCCTAATAGCTTTCTCGCGTCGTCCTACGAGTACCTGCTGCGCTCAACCGCGCGTCCAATACCGGGCAGCCACGTGACGCGAAGATACTTACCCAGTGGCCGATGCGCAATCACTGGCGTTTTCTGAGTGAGTCAAGCACTTTTCGATGAATTACCGTGTTTATCTAGGTTTAAGCCAGCACGCCTCCAAACTAAAATGTTGGCTATCCTGCGTAGACAATAATATGCAAGCATGAAATTATATACGTTTGTACAATCTTGGGGACGTAGGCGATCATATTAGTTCTCGTTACGTCAGGCAATCAATGGTATTCGTGTTCACGTATTCCTGTCAACGTTATTCTAGAATTTTCCCGAATATCTTTTGCGTTGAAATGGTAGAAGGAAAAGTGAACTTCACGGTGAATGCGGCTCCTTTCAATATCTTGACCATCTTCTAAAATGTAGGCGATACCCGCCGCGGTGGCTTTGCGGATACACGGCGTTGCACTACTAAGCACGAAGTGACGGGATCAAATCCCGGCCGAGGCGGCCGCATTTCGATGGGGGCGAAATGCGAAAACACCCGTGTCCCGTGAATTGGCGGTGGTCTGGTCTCAGGTGTCTGGTGGTCAAAATTAACTCTGAATCCCCTTATACGGCGTGCCTCATAATAAAATCGTGGCTTTTGCACGAAAAACTCCCGATGTGTAAACCCTTCGTCGCACTTGTGCTTGTGTTTTCCTTCTATTTAGCGCAGCTAGTACGAATGAGCAAGTAGATAGAAAGTAGCAATTATTCATAAAGTGATTTTAAAGCACTTTCTTCAGTTACTTCAGCCCCATTGGATGATTGGACGATCTCGCACCACGATCTCGCACAATAAACACTGGCACATTCCCAATGACCTCAGTTGTCTAATAGGTTAAGCCACTACGTACGTGTTGGCTGCTGTCTTGCCGAGCAGATAACATAGGTCCCTGAGCATGTTTCCCAACAGGCAATTTTGGCATGTGACATTGGTATACATCCAATCTGGGCGAATCCCCTGGCAGGGATGTTCCAAGGTGACACATGGGGTACGCAGTCTTAAATATAACGAAGGTGCAGCATCGTGCGCCTGCACCCCTTCTCGGCTGGTATGAAACTTAGACGACGTATTAGCAAAAGCTTCGGTACCGACAATAATACGGCAGACGTTCGTTGTGTGGTCCTAACTGAGCAAAAATGAAAATGCGACTTTCTTACCCCATCCTCAAACGACACTACCGCGTCGAGCGGGACCGCTTCGTGGATAGCCACTGCAACGAAGCTGCGGTCAGGATACCATGGAATAGTGGCGGTTGCTTACAGAGTTTCAACTTGGGTACAGTGATTATAACAAGATGTGCTGCGTCGCGGTGTCATTCGGCGTCATGGTTAGCAGCGAGATCGCCACTTCGTGGGCGTGCCAATGTGCCCATAACGTTTCGTGATTCGGGTTCGCATGGGAATGTGCCGCAGGCATCGCAAAAAAGAAAAACAGCTATTGCTGACTCGACAAAGATCTTCGATAGCTTCTACCACAGTTTCGGCGCGAAAGGCTCAAATGGTTCATTGAGCAAAAAAGCCGCCGTCCAGCGTCTGTAGCAGCGAGACGGCATTTAAATTCCCGTTGGCTGAGCATGCGGCTTTGGAGTAGCGAAAGCCGCATGCTCATCGCCTTCTTGTTTCTATTCGCATTTTTATGTCAACGCATTGCGGTTATAACGCGATCTCCTCCTCAAATCATATCGCCTCGGGGGACACATACACCGCTTTTGTTTGCTCTTTCGCAACTGCACATTAACCGCGTCACGCGGAACTGCGTTTGTTCGTTGACGTCGCATGGAACTTTGGCTGGTCGGGTCGTTGTTCACTCAGTCTCGAGGGACAGGCAAGGGTAATGTGGTCGTACTTCTCTTTCTTTTCTTTGAATTTCCGCTTGGTTGGTCAGCTTAATTACGAGGGTGCGCCTATGGGAAGGTAGGAATGAGCCTAATTTGTGCAGCCTAGCTGTAGTTGGCCTTACGTGTCCCCATAGCTGCGTCTCCATGCCGACGGGAACGCCGCTGGAAACACAGCAAGGGGCACGCGATCACTGGCGTGCACTAAACTATCAGGCACAGCGATTAAATACCTGATCAAAAATAACGTACAGCGCGAAGGACAAGGACAGCGATAGACGACATACAAAGCGCTGAGCAAAACACTAGGACTTGCTGAGGAACAGGGGAAAGACGAAGGGAAAGGGCCCATTGTACTAGAAATGAAGTGAACTAGGGTGGTTGCTTGGGTTGCTAGCCCAACCTGCTTGACCGGCAGATCACATTTTCGACAATCGCCGACTGTGTTCGCCGCTGTTCGTGTTCTTTGAGTGTATCCTTCTTTTGAGGGCACAGTTTCGCCCAATAAAACTCTAGTTTCGTCGCTCACTGTATTGCTGCTTTCTTCACCGTCACTACTACTGACAATATCATAGCCACAGAGCTCGCTGGTCTTATTAAGGAGTCTTCTGGGTTTCTTACGACGTTTGGCTGCATGTAGGGTTTGCTGGAGAGAATAAACTTATGTTCGTTGCTGCTTTGTCTTCTGCAGCGTCATATTCATAGTCAAAACCACAGTGGAAGCGTCGTATTCTTCGCATTCCTGCCACGCTTTTATTTCTGGCTTCATGTTTAGGCCCATCATTAACAGCTTCCTTAAAGGGTCCCCTCTAAGGCAAACGTATACACAGTCACATCCTCGTATAGTAGCACAAAGCACAATGTTGGACAATATTGTTTTTTGTCTCGGTAAGGACAAAGAGTGGTAATTAAGCTGAATCGTAATTAACGACGTTCAGTAACGGCTGATATTGCCCTAAGTTGCATTTGACGCAGTCGAACACAGACATCTCACGCTGAAGCGGTGAAGCGAACGAGAACGAGGTGTGTCAATGCTGAGGAAGGTGGTCGGCGCGTATTAAGTTGAAAAGAGCAGTGCCTGTATAAAAATGAAAACAATGAACTAAGTGCAAGAGAAACCGTGACAGAAATAAGCCTTGGCCCCGAAATTTCCAGTAAAGTTATCATATGGAATCAAAACTTACGTAACCAAGCCCTACGACACGAGAGTAGCGCCGTGGCTTACCGAAGCATAAATCGGCGGTGCTATGCGAATCAGCTCACAGAATGGATCATTGAGCCGACTGCCCGCACCCGCTAATCTAATCAGCATGCGGGACGACGAGAGTAAGATGTTCCCAAGCCCCCCGGAAAAATTGTCCTCCGCCTCACGCTGTCGGACGTGGTTCATTACGCAAACCAGAGCGCTACACGGAGACAGAACGTCGGCACCGTTATAATTCCAGTCTTATTACTCCCTAGCAGCATGCATGGACTAATACTGCATTTGGCGTTGTATCTTTGCTTTCTTGAAAGCGTCCAACAGTGCGCCTTGTTATTGCGCACTTCCCGGCTCTGCGTTGAAGGGTGGAAGAACACAGAGAGGGTATGTATAATTGTAATAGAAGCAACTAAAAGACGTAATACGCGAAGCTTTGATGCTGAGCTTACTAGTGACTTTTCTATCTGAATATACTGAATATACTGGCATACATACACGCATGAATTGTACGTGTTGATGCATTGCCGAAGACGACAACTTCAGACAAATTGAAGCGCTTAAAAGAACCACAAAGGTTATCTCTGTAAAATTGCTGGTGAGAGCTGCAGTATAACAGTGCGTGGTTACTGTGAATAAAAGTCGTTGTCTCGATTTCGTTCTGTTTTCAAGCAAACCTGGAATAATGAAGTGCTGACGTTCGAGGGAGCCTGTAATGGATTCCGTAGAAGAACTGGAACGCATTAATGCAAATTGAGAAGCCAAGACATAGGCTCGAATGTCAGCAGTGGAGAATGTCCTCTCAGTAGTCTGCATACCGGAACTGCTGCTTTACTGAATCGCAGAGAGAGCCAAGCGACACGTAGAACCTACGACCCATCGCTTTCGCGTGTCCTCTATTCGGCTCAGGCCTAAATAACAGCACTAGAATTTTCACGCTCACGAAGCACAAACTATATGCATTGCCATTACTAAGGCAGGACGGGAGAAGGTTGTCATAGCCTCTACCAAAGCGCTGGCGAAAAGTGACAAATTTCAGGCCTTGTTCGAGACGCCACCAGCTTCGGCAAATAAGCTAATTAATAGAAACGAAAGGTAATCTTGTCATAGGTTGATAGGTTAGACATACTTGTTTTTGATGTTGTAGGTGAGGAAGACAATAAAGAAAAATTTAATCTTCCTCTGTGCTTGCTTGCATTACCTGTATTTTATGTATTCTGGTAGTTAACATGTAAAAAGAAATACAAAACAACAAGACAACAAAAACAACACAACAGATCCTGCGAAATACTTCAACTAACCACCCGTTCCTTATCTACGCGCTTATGACAGTTCAGATTCAAGTTCGTTTGCCATGTTCAATGCATTACTACTAATTCAGTGAAAAACCTCAGTCTCATCTAACGACACCCATTCCTTGAAAGAAGTGAATAGCACATGTCCAATTAGGGAGGCCACTACTAGAGTACGCGTCCAGCATTTGGCATCCTACCCACGATAACATAATCCCCCAAGATTGAATCAGTACAAAAAAGGCAGCAAGGTTCATCGCCTCAGGTTACTCATGATACCACAGCGTGTCAGCCCTGAAAGAAAGGCTCAAAATACTGTTACTTAGAATGCTCTGGAAACATGCCCGCTTCTCATTCTTTCACACTTTGTATCACAGCAAATATTGATTTGCTGTCGCCCACGTTCAACAGGCACATCAGACTTTCACGTGCGTTAGATCATACTCGTAAATTAAAACCAATGTCTGCTCGAGCAAGTTTCCAAGCATTCATCTTGTGTTGTGAATACACAAATAGAACTCATTACCAGTGCACGTAGTCACAGTAACAGAGTCATCGTCTTCCAAAAGACGTTCCTAACGTAGTTATGAGCCATTTGCGATTCTTTATTGCTACATTCTTCAACATATATTAGCTTTTTGATGCAAATTCAGTGCTTTTTTGAGTATTGTGAAGAGAAGACTGCTTTTTTTGCTGAATAACTTTGTTATTTTTTAGGTACATGTCTACATTTCTGCGCAACATTTTCAGTGCTTTATGCATTTCTTGACTTATTATTGATCAGATAATTGCCGTTTGCTCCCTCCCCCTTATTCGTTCATAAGTAATGCACTACGGTACCCTTACGATATATCGAAATGAATAAAAAGTATCACCGCATTTTTTAGCATTCTTGCTTCCTTTCTAACGCTCTGAATAGCGCTCGCACAGGCTAAACCCTAACAGGCCATGAGATATCAGCCCGACCTACGTGATTGCCCAGGATGCCGGCAAGTCTATGCATAGAGCTCTCACTCTTGTTTTCTATTCAATTCTTTTTTTCTCCCTCCCATGTCTCTTCCTATCACACAATCTGGGTTCAGCGCACAACTACTCACAAGTCGTCCGAGTCTTTAGCCTCCTCTAGAGAACTCATCCAAATGCCGAT
Source organism: Dermacentor albipictus (assembly GCF_038994185.2). Lineage (NCBI taxonomy): Eukaryota > Metazoa > Arthropoda > Arachnida > Ixodida > Ixodidae > Dermacentor > Dermacentor albipictus. Next base: position 9,183,239 of record NC_091827.1, read on the forward strand.
GAGAGCTCTTCCTCAAGACCATAATCGAAGAAACGTCCACTCTTCGGCGGCTGCTGCCAAGGTGGGGGGAGGGTAAAAAGACAGGGAAAAGGGAAAAAAAGGAAACGCTAGCAGAAAATGATCGTCTGCGCTTAGTGAGTGCTTCCCAGCGCCCTCAGCGGGGATCTATGCGCCTCTATATTTGCGTGCGTGGGCGCCTGTGCCTGTCAGCGATAGATGCGAAACCTCTCGGCGCTACGTGCCTCGGGGGAACGAACGGCGGCCCGTGATGACTAAATATCCGCGCAAGAGGATATCCGCGAGTTATGGCTAACGGGACACACGGCGTCCCTTTCGACAAGCGCGCCAAGAGAGAAACAGATTGGCCACTTCTGTGTCCGACGTCTCTGTAGAGCAGCGCCACGCCTCGCGCGTTTCCGAGACAGGCGCTGTCGCCTCGTCTATTGCTCGCTACTTTCGTTTTCGTGTCACCGCACTCTTGCGTCTGTGCTACCACTCACTCGTCGAAGCCGGACGTTCAGGAGAGCAGTTCCTATATCAAGTCATCTAAGCCAGTGAGGAATGATGATGTTACGACATTCGCGAGAAGGCGTGCTCGCACTCTTGTTAAAAGAAGCAACAGATAAACATGGCCATGAGGCAAACAAAGACAGGGACGTTGACCATAGGAAATCTCCGATAGAATACACTGTGCTATCGAAAGACACATGGTGCAAGCAGATAAGAGAACGAAAACCAATGGAGGAAAAAAGAAACCATCTAAGACTATCGGTGTAGGCGCTGTCACATACAGTCCGTCAAAACGCCGTAAAGTAAGACAAAGCATTAGCGCCACATAAAGACCTACAGTGCCTCAAAGTGCAAAGTTGCTTATAGTCAACTTGTCCCAAATGAGTTCTCCCGCTCACTGCTGGTTCGTACTTCTCTTTCTTTTGCTTTTCAGTAATACGCTATCTATGGCGAACTAACCCAACGTTCCTGCCTTTTTATGTCGGTACCGTCAGGCCCGATAGGGGATTTTTGACATCTCCTGCAGTCCTGCTTTGTTTGTTCGTTTTCATGTTCGTCTCCGTCCGCGTTTCCTGAAAGCACGCGGCAGCAAATAGTGACCATTCCCGACCATCGAACACAACAAAGTGAGCTGTACTAAGCCACCAGAACACCGAAAGACCTCTAGTTCGTTTCCTGACAGTTTTAACGCGATAGCGTTAAGGAGCTCGTGTCGCAGAAAAGCCGGTGTCGTCGGCGTCGGGTGTCGGCGTCGGCGGCGTTGACCGTGAGCGATAAATCACGGCAGGCGCTTCATAAATAAAAAGCAACTTCCAAGATTGGCCCGGTGGGAATCGAACCCAGGTCTCCGGAGTGTGAGACGGAGACGCTACCACTCAGCCACGAGTTCGATGCTTCCAAGCGGTGCAAACGCGCCTCTAGTGAATGCGGTGTTGCCTTCGAAACGAGCCGTGGAAAGTTATACTGCGGTGTATATCGGTAATTATGAACATGTAACGTACAGAAGTCACAATTACACGAGTTGCGAAGTGCGTTTCCGCTGCATTTCTTCTGCGCTTTCCGCACACGCAGAGCCATCTTGCGGCAAACACAGAAGACCCCCTCCTCTCAATGTACGGCGCTGCCCCGACAGGAGGCGCGCCGCGCGCGCATTGGGACCGCTGCCAGGCGCGTCGCGGGACTCCCTCTCCCCTGACGACGCTTCGCCGTGCTTCCGGTTTAGATTACTATCTATCTCTCTGCCCGTGCCGATCACGACGTTTGGCTGGCGTAGATCGTTTCCCCTCCGAGACACCGAGTTCTTTGGTTCGTTTCGTTCGCTCAGGCGCACGTTTCGTTGCCGCGCCCAACGCTGCGTTGCTCGACGCTCACCGCGTGATAGGTGGGCGCTAAGTCCGATGCGGGGCGCATCGTAAGTGATTGCTATGCCGTAGCGCATTGTCTTATACCCCTTGGCGGGTCGACGGGAACGCTGTCGCGTCCCACTCTTGAAGGCGAAGCTTAAGCGTCCTCCAATTTTTGTCGCTTTGATCGGACGGTCCCCTGCATCTCGGCAGCAGGAGCGATACCACTTCACTCGACTGCTCTTTCTGCCACTTTGTCAAAGCGAATCGCAGGCCGAAACGTCCAGCTGACCTCTAAAAAGCTAAGTAAAAACTAAATAAAGTAAGACATCCAACAGGGCAACATTATTCCAGCAACTGACCGGGCCTAAGAAAAGTAAAACTTCACTGGGCTTCTGCCGAAACGGCACCAAGGCAATGAGTCATTACGTGATTAATGAGTTGATGCACCGACACCCACGTTAGCCTTGGTCTATGCCACCAGCAGAGCCTATGAGTGGACGGGTCCTTAAGCCACTTCTGCAGCTTTATTGCTGACCTTCTCCGGTTTTCATAGAAGCATAGAAAGACAGGAAGAAATGAAGAATTAAAGAAATGAATACATGAACGAAGCAAGGAAATTATGAAGCAAGCTAGGACGGACTGACTGATGGAAAGCATAAAGCACATAGAAAGCAAAGGTAGACGACCGCTTTAGAGCCACAGTCAAGAATACAACAAAGCGATACAGGGAGTTATGAGAGCGAGGTAATCGAGGAGTGGAACGAATGAAGAAGGAGCTTTCCTAGGCTTTGGAAAGCAACGGTAGCTATATTTTTGCGCACTGGCCCTCCGACATGTTACAGTCAGGTGGAGAGTAAATGTAGGTCGCATACAGGGGTGGATTCTTGCGCCATTATTCATTATAACTGAAGGTTTGTTGAATTTTTTCTTCGTACTGTAATAAAAGACTAAGTGATAACTTTTACACGCTCTTCCTGAAAGTCGACCAAAATATCTGGTTCCCGCCAAAAGAGACCTCCCAGATTCCGCATTCGAACACACTGAAATTTTGTTACTTGGACACTTCGGAATCAGCAGAAATTAACATCGGAGCATTGAAAAATAAATATTTGGTCTTGAATTATGAATCCACCAAAGCGAAAGCAACTCCCTTCGCACTGGTACTTACCAAGAAAAGTTTCAATACGTCTACGACACTCAACTGAGAGATCACGTTCCGCGTAGTTCGTGACATATGACCGTGTTAAAAAAAATCCTTCTGAAAGACAAGAAGGCGGGCTTCGATAGAAAGCGCAAGTAGAGGGTAGAGCGTATGAAAGTATACGAGCAAAGCCGTGAATGTGTCTTCAATGATCGAGAAAAAAAGAAAGGGGCGGAGGGAGAGAGAGATAGAAAGAGAGATCTCGGGGCGCTTTCGCGTTTCAGGAGTGAAGTGTAGTCCTCCTTTTTGAACCTCTTGTTTATTACCGTGCTGGTCAAAGCTTGAACATTTCTCCATGTATGAATAGGAAGGTTAGAGAGAGACTTACCACTTCTTATTGCTTCTTTTTTGAAAAGTAGTCAGATCACCTCGTTCGCGATACAAAACGTGACATTCAGACGTTCTTTCTGCCTTCACCTTCCACCCGTGAACCGACCCCTCAGCACCAAACCCACTCGGTCCTCTTTCCGGTGCTTATCCCTGTAGTCCCCAATTTCCTTCCTGGCTCTTCCTACTTTCGTTCTTGTTCTCTTGACAGCCTTCTTATTCTTCTTCGTGTGACGCGTGTCGTTATTCCAACTCACCGTTCCTTCCGTAATATGGTTCCACTGAGATTGAAGACGTAGGCTGGTGCATACATTCCTATAGCTCCCCGCTCTTCTTTCTCAGTAGATCCATCCAGCCTCCTTCACTCAGCACTGGATGGTTCTTTTCCGGAGGGCAAGTTATGCGCTCGTCTCTGGCTGCCTTTAGCTTCTCTGCCATGAGCTCCACAGGCCTTCAATCCTCGTTAGCCGGCCTAGCAAAATCAACCCAACCGAAGTCGCTACCTTGTTCAGACTGTGCCCCGAGACGTTTGGGACAGGGCCCCTAACGAACCTCTACGTACGACCAGACCGGTCAGTCTGGCCAGCCAGCGATGCGTGAGTACTTGCGCAATTCTAATCTGGTGCCGCATCGCACAGGAAGCAGGAAGACCCGCATCTCCATAATTTGGAATGGAGCCAAATTTTGTCTTCTGTCCTATTGAAATGAACAGAAAGGTTTAGTAACATATAATTTCACCTACTTGTTTTCGCCATAACTGCAAAAATAATATGAAAAATAGTGTAAAATAAGAAATAACTTCACACATTCGGAAAATGTATATCGGAGTTTGATAACACAGTAAAGTAAGTTCACGTATACTCGAAGAGACACTGGAACCTACAAAGGCAAAAGGCGAGTAGAGGTTGCACCACACACTATACTGAGTGCCGACGCATACGCATGTTATTACTTACGAGTACGCGGGCACTCCAAGTTTGGTCATCTGGCGTGTAGCTTTAGCACAACTTCCTACGCACTTGTCACGCATGCGCATTCACTTATACGATCCGACTCGTCTAACAGTTTCCGTTTAACTGCGCAGGACCTACTGTTTTCCTGTGGCAATAGAAAAATTAGGGGCGATGCTTTTCTCCAGGTTATTGCGTCTTGTGTGAACTTTCTCGATGCTGGTAATATTTTCTTCTCACGAAGCCATCTAAAATTATCAAGGAGTATACAAAAGGTATACAAAAGGTCAAAAGGTAAACAGAAGAGGGCATACAAAAAAGTAATCAGGCAAATAATTAGCCTAAAGCTGAGGCTAAAACATTTCCGACAAACCCAACTTGAGAGCAAATCGTAGCAGATATCGCAATCACCTGAGAAAAGTAGCATAGGCATATATTTTTTTCACAAAAAAAGGCAAAGCAAAACAAGAAAATAAAAAATTATGCACGACAAGCGTTTTGTTGTTCTTACGGTGACCTCGTACAGTTACCCTCAAGCTTATCTGGAGTATTTGCCCTCAGCACCACTGTAAACGAACTATAAGGAAGACCTTTCTGGTTGCACTGGATCTTGAAAGCATGGTCTCGCATATCACAGTGGCAGGCCACAAAAGCGCTGCCGAGGTTCACTGGAGGCAATCATACCGAGCGACCGCCTATGATGACACCAGCGGTTTCGGGTCGCCACTCGCTGGTGCAGCTCGCCCAGTGCATTTTTCCGCCTCTAGTTCACCTACAAGCGAGGTTCATGATGGAGTGATGACAGTGAAAACGCTACGACCGAAAGACGAGAACAGAACTACCATGACGCCATGGCAACGCAGGAACGATCACAAGTAGGGATTTGAGGGTAGAAGAGTACGAGCTATTCGGCACGACCAGACCGAAGTAATGGCCAAGAACGGGCACACAGAGGCGTTGCCGAGGAACGCTACTCTTCTTTGGCGACTATTTGCAAGTACGAGGCATACGACAAAGTGGAACACGCCTTCATTGGTAAACGTGTCCCTCAATGTGAACTTGTGGAGCTCCAGCATTTGGATCCAACACAGACACGACAACGAAGGAATGGCGACGAAACAATGACGATGAAATGACGACGGCAACGCAACGCCGATGGCATTAACAACGCTGTAATTGCAACAAAGGAACGACCACGATGACAACAATGGCATGATGGCTCTATGACGACGACACAATGACAACGAGAGCATGAGACGCCTGACTGACGACGATGTACGCATTTCGGCGGCATGATGACGAAGGCACTACAACGATGGAGTGACGACTACGGAAGGAAGAAATGCGCCAGTGTGACGACAATGGGACGATGACGTGGGGTGGCAACGAACGAACGACGACGGAGGCGTGAGACAACATAATCACGATAACAAAACGACGATGACATCACTGTGACGTCACGAATTTCACGAATTCGGGCCACCAAGCTTAAGTAAAGTTTCGTGAAGGCCACTTAAGCACAGCGTCTGGCCCCTTTTAACTTCAATGTAGTCCATATTTACCAATCAAAAATTACCCAGGCCCGAATAGACATCATCAAAGTCCATGGTGCTATGGACGATGGCGGAAAACTCAAGGCAGCGTCACCACGCGTATTTCAGTTGCGCATATTTTCTGGCTGACCAAGACTCTTCTCGCTGTAAGGGCAGCGTTTCTTTCTTTTCAAAAAGAACAATTTGCAAATACAGTGCAACATTTTTTTTAATTATTTAGCGTATCCCTGTGAGCGAAACCAAGTTCATGAACATTTCTGAACAAACTAGAATACTTAAAGAAGGATGAAAGTTATTGCCATCAATGTCTCAAAATCACGCATTCACACAACTACGAAAAAGCGATTATCTGGGCTCAGTGCCCGCAATTCCATCAACGACCGTTCTGATGAACGTTGATACCCCTCATTTTTTTTTATTTAACTGATAATGTTTAAATTCCACTCTTAAGATAGCGAACGCCGCTCTTCAATGTTTACAGAATGTTTACACAGCGGAAATTACTCGTTGTGTGTCAACACAGTTGAATAAACAATTACTGTACCAGAACAAATAAACAACATGCGTTCTCCCGCATGCCTTAGAAGTGTGCAATAGCCTTTTTGGAAACCGCCTTATGTTTATTCTCGTCATCGAATCAAATAGCACGAATGTTGAGGGACATTGATCGTCGACGAAGAGCTCGTCTAGAACAACAGTATTGCTTATATGTCTCTCTATTTGGGCTCACTTCTTTCTTTCAGGGAAAAAACAAAAGTTACATGAGAGACGCATCCCATCAGGCAGCTACAAAGTAGAGTCCCCAACATGTATCGCCGTGCGCCCGCTATAAGCACGCAAAAATAGTGGAATAGTTTATACCGATGCATACCCGTGTGTTGACTCAAGAAAAAAAGGAGAGAGAGCAATGATAGAAGGAATGCTTGCGCTGCGGTTTACTCATTACTTCAAAAAGAGCAGTTCAAACCTGCCACTGCAGCGAGAGCTCAGTGGCTATGGCGTTGCTCTGTGGAGCATGCAGTCGTTAGTCCTATCTCGGTAGCGGCCGCATTTCTGTAGGGGCGAATTGCAAAAACCGATCGTCTACACCATGCATTGTGTGCGCGTTAAACAATCCCATCTGGTCGGAATTAAAACAGAGTCTCTCGCAAAGGCATGCCCCATATTCAGATCCCGGTGTCGACGCGTAAAACGCTAAAAGTGCTCAGTCGGTCAAACCGTGCGCTACCCTAACAAACGTTTGAAAGACCACAAAAATAGAGCACGTAAAGGTGCAGATGCGCATTAAGCTCGCCACTGCAGCGAGTGCCACTGCCTTCCATGTTTTCGCAACACGATTGTCTTAAATTGCGACTCCGGCTAGTATGCTCGGCTATCGGTGGAGGTCACCTAAGTGAAACGTGGTGACGTTTGTGCGCTTGACCCGCGGTGGTTGCTTAGTGGCTATGGTGTTGGGCTGCGGAGCACGAGGTCACGGGGTCGCATCCCGGCCACGGCGGCTGCATTTTCGAGGGGGCAAAATGCGAAAACACCCGTGGTACTTAGATTTAGGTGCATGTTAAGGAACCCGAGGTGGTCGAAGTTTCCGGACTCCTCCACTACGGCATGCCTCATAATCAGACAGTGGTTTTGGCACGTAAAACGCCATAATTAAATTTTTTTGTGTGCGCTTGAATAGAAACATTCCTGCTTTTTCTTGGACACGAGTGCACGTGATAGTGTCTTCTGATAGTATCATGTACGTGAGAGCAAGCAAGCCTATCTTAATGACTCGACACGTGAGTTGCAATTGGTGGGGTTCACAAATGCGTGTTAGTTTCCATATCTTGTCAGATATACGTTTTCTCTTATCCTGCTTCTATTCTTTGTTGTCAGCGACAGCTCGTAACCGGCATAACGCCAACCCGCGCTGAAAAATTATGAGGTTTTACGTGTCAAAACCACGATCTGATTATGAGGCACACCATAGTGGAGGGCTCCGTAAATTCGGACCACCTGGGGTTCTTTATCGTGCACCCGAATCTCAGTACACGGGTGCTTCCGAATTTCACCACCTCTGAAATAAGAGGTAGTTGAAAGCAGCGCGTGCGACCAGCCTTTGCTTCCCTCGTCTGTGCTTATTTCTTTTATCTGCGCTACACGCAGCTATGCGTCGTATGATATGCAAGCCGTATATGATACGGCTTGCATCGCAACCATCGTGTTTTCGAGTAGCGCGTGGCGTAGGCCTCGTGTTTTCCTTCCAGGACCAATACTCCGAGCCCGAGGAAATAGAAATACCATGCTGGAAGAGCCGCCGGTAGAGCAATATTGGAAAAGATAAAGTTTGTTTCGTACCTGTCTTACTCTTCGGTTGTTTGTCATATGCTTACTTCACATGATTCTTTCCGCTTCTTATGTTTGCTTGTCTGAGCCCTCGTATTATTTTACGCACACAACAGCTTTTTCCAAGCGAGTGTGCCTTGGATTGAAAGTGCGTGTTTACACATTGCTTGCCTGATGTCGAGAGCGAGGATCGCTTGGCAAGCGCGACCTTTGTCACTTTGGACCATCTTTAGCAAATGCATCAGTGGCAAAATACGCTGTGTTGTCTTGCGAAGGCTAGAAGTTTCCCAACTTAGCCGCAACGCTTCCTTTTACCGCATTTACGCAGAAATGCGACATATCTTGGACGACTTTCGGAATATTATTTACATTGCCAAAACAAGACAGCTTTGTCGTCGCTCTGTAGCGAATACTGAGATAAAGCAGACGTTAAAAATGACGTAAGGAAGGAGTGTATTGCACGACCTTTAAGGTTAACAGAAGCCCTACAGAGCAACCTGGGCACGCGCGTGTCAACTCGGAAACCACTTTAGTGTTGAAAAGACAACTTTGTTCTAAAGTTTGCGCGATATGCTGAACATTATTTTTTTTGACGCAAAGGAAGACGAGCTCCAAGTGAAAACAAAAGTAGAGCACTCTGGTTGTTATGTGCATCATTCTTGTGTTTGTCTTCTTTGCCGACACAATATAATTTGTTTTGTTCAAAATGCAGCATAAGCAATCTTATTGGGTGCAAATCGAATCAGTGGCCAAATGGATAGTGCAAAAGTTGACAGGCTGGAGGAAAGGGAACGCTACGGCAGGAGAATACGGCCGGGAACGCTACGGCCGGAGAAATTGAATACATTCTATTTCTGAATTTAGCCCAAGAAAGGAATGCGTGTAGCATAAACAAAACGTTTGCCATACGACAGTTTGCCGGGCTCTGTTTACCCTTACAAAGAAATGCTGGGAGGAAGCGAATCAAGTTTGTATTTCTGCCTCTATAACATAGCTCTGAAATGTACGACGTACGTAATAATCTACACAGTATAAAAGATAAATTCGTACAAAAGGCAATATTCCCAATAACAATCTTGTTGTTGCACAGGATCACAACACCTAAATAAACACTGTGAAAATAATTCACTGGCGACATCATTTCCAATACGCCCACTACGGCGTGTCTTTCAGCACATATCATGGATGTTTAGCCTACCAGTCACACTGTTTTTTTCCCGTTTCGGCTACCAGCAACTATGCACGTGCTAGCCAAGTTTAAGCTGCGAAGGACATGCACTTGGCACGGCAGAGCTATAAAACGCACAAGGCTGGCAGGTTACGAAGACAGTAGCGACTGTGGCACAGTGCCAGCGGTATTATAAATCTCTCCAATTCAGATTTCATACGAAAAACTCGTCAGTCATCCCTAAGGAGAGTGACGCGTTATGCGATGTCACCGGTGAGAAAATATAATGAGTAATAAAGTCTCACATGTTGTTGTTGTTGTTGTTGTGGTGGTGGTGCTTGTTGTTGTTATTGTGGTGTTGGTGGTGGTTGTTGTTGTTCTTAACGTTGCATGTTGGACGCGTATAGGAGCGAACAATCGGGGAATACATTTCGCCTCTGGCGTATCACGTGACCTCAATGGCGCTTTTCTTTTCACTTGTACCTAGATGGCGACGGCCGCCTGGACTGAAATCGCAGTTCTCTGCTGCTGAGAAGTCTGTTTACATTTACAGAAAGCATGAAAGAATTGGAAGAGCGAGCGGGAAGGAATCTGTACTTGGATGCGTATGACTTGTATTCTCTCACGCGTATCTTACACTGGAATGCGAAGCGTCTCTGTCACATCGATTTCAATCACACCGTTCAAATTCATTCAAGCAAGTGCGACATTCGGCGCTTCTCGCGCTTCAAGTGACGGGCATGGAATATATTCGCGAATTGATGAGCCCTGCATTGACAGTATCTGGCAGCTCTTAGGGCGATCAGGCTATTGTCAAACAGTGAAGGACAAAAAAAACATTTAAAGGGGATGAGAATGTGGCAGCAAATATAAAATTATGCAAAGCATAAAAAGGCCCGATTGCAAATGCAACAACGACCATGCCGGGAAGGGTTAATAAGGGCGTACATTTCACTTCACGTGACAAGGCAAGGATGTATTTTCACTCCGTGTGAGACAGCTGTCCGGTTGGGAGAAGTTGATATGGAATTACAAGATGGAAACGCGCACCCCATCCGGAACCAGGAGATTGAGAAACCAACTAAATAAAGCAAGACGACTCCATGGATATGAAACGCAGTTCAAACGGAACGTAAGATGAAAATCAATATGAAAAAATGAAACGGCGGTGGCGAAGGGAGCGATGAAATTGAGATGATATTCTATGTCGAGGTGTCCCTGCGCTGTCAGCCGTCTTACTCATGCTCTTGGTGAATACGAAAAAAGTTCCCAATATCTGCGAGTGCATTGCTGCTTACAGCTTTAAAGAGAGCAAGTATCTGGCCTCGAAGCAAGAGCGCAGACGCTCTAATGACTCTGGAATGACTAAGAAAGAAGCTTTATTCCACCTGCTCCAATTTCCGCCAGATGTATACTAGTTGACACGCGGTGCTCTAATGCACCACGAGCAATGATATGTATTGTGTTATCAGTAAAAAGTTTCAAATTGCGAACTATCGGCGTTTTCGCACAGACATCATTTGGGAATTTTCGTAACGCTCTGGCACTCATCTCGTCTGCGATTAATCGGTCTTGAGACTTTAACGAGGAAACTCTTACGGCTTCTTCGAACCGCTACACACACAGGTTTCTCAAACACCCGCAATTTTCATCTCGATATCTTCGTTAATTCTCTTGCAGCAATTTTTTAAACATAGCCAATGTCCCTCGTGCGTAACATAAAAGATTCGTGTCCGATGCACAATACCTTCACAATAATAAATTACGAAACTTGATAACTGACCCACTCTGGGTGAAATACAAAGGCGAAAGTAAATCACAAGTTAATAATTTGTCCTTCCACAGTGACACTACAAAAAAAACTAATGAGGTGATATTGAAAATTAAAGTGGGGTGTTTAACGTCTAGAAACTGCCCGCCGGTTTACAAGGGACGGCGTTATGAAGGGCTTCGGAATAATTTTGATCACCCGTGGTTGTTCAAGACAAACCACTGGTACGCTGGCATCCTTCCATTCTGCCTCCCATTGGAATGCGGCAGTCGCGTCTAGGATCGAGCCCACAATCTCACACTCAGCAGCACATACCACAGCTACTGAGCCACCGCGACGGGTTAACATGAATTAAAAAACATGCATAAATTATGATGTCATCATCAGCAGCAGCAGCGGTAGGCTATTTTATGTCCACTCCAGGACGAAGGCCTCTCCATGCCATCTCCAATTAACCCTCTCCTTCGCCAACCGATTCCAAGTAGCGCATGTGAATTTCCCAATTTCATCGCCCCACCTAGTTTTCTGCCATCCTCGCCTGCACTTTGCTTCTCTTGGCACCCCTTCTGTAACCCTATTGGTCCACCGGTTATCTAACCTACGCATTACATGACCTGCCCAGCTCCGATTCTTTCTCTTAATGTCAATTAGAATATCGGCTATTCCCGTTTGCTCTCTGATCCACACGACTCTCTTCCTGTCTCTTAAAAGGCCCCTCACCAGGCCTCAAAGAAAACTTCGTTTTCTTGTGTACGAGCAAGGGCTATACGTCTTGTGCTACGTCGAAGTCCGATCCGTCGGAAGTGAATAAAGTGCACTGGCATAAACATGTGCAAAAAAGGTGAGGCGTGCAAATAGGACACAAGAGAAGAGAAGTGGACAACACGAACTTTACATAAGGAAGAGATTAAGTGCCTTAACAGCTGTCTCTCACGTAGACCGGCACATGCACCCGACTGACACGTGGTGATACCACTCCAGAGCTTGCGCACATGAGTTTTGTGTCTCCTTTCATTTTTCGCCTTAGTGCTCCCTTCAGTTGATAGTCGGTGTCTGTGTTGTCCCCTTCTCTTGTGTCCTCTCTGCAAGCGTCACCTTTCTTGCATAAAGAATCCTTACTAATTAGCTCAGCTTTCTGTCGTTCCATATACATATACCTAGATGTATACGGAAACTTTCACTCATGAACAAGTCTAAAGACTCTGACACGGGATTTTCTGCGACAGGGGTCCCGTAATGCTACTCGCGTTAAAAAAAAATAACGAGCACGATGCGCTCGCTTCGATTACAAAAGGGGAGCATCTAAGCAAGCACGCTTCGGCAGTGCGCTTCAGAAGTTGCTGCAGCCTTTTTCGTAAAACTTACACGCCTAATTACTCCCTTGATTTATCGGCGATAGGTAGCACAATATGCCCTTATCACACTGATTCTAACATCGCAGTTCCGCAATCTCACGAAGGGATACAGCCATGAACGCGGCTAGGTACAAGAGATATTTTCAGCGAATTTAACTTACATAGCTCCACGCATGCGCAATGGTTATTTAACAAATACGTGTTCGAAGACAAACATTCGTGGAGCGAGAATGTTCGTCGAAACGCCTCATTTCGTCAAAGCCAAGGCGCGCAAGTTTAGCCAACTGCACCTACTCCCCATCACTGTCATTCTCGTCGAACCACTGTGCTTGCACCTGGCATAGACACTAGACACTCGCGACAGATTTTCCTTCTAGCGGTTCTTGTAAGACGACCTATGGCCATGTCGACCCAAGGCCGCGCTCGCACGCAGCAACGCATGCTCGCTCGCGTTTTGCGCTTCCTTCTCGCCAGGGTACGCCGGCAAAGATGGCGCGACTGGACGAAGTTGCCACATCGACCACAACCCACGCTTGTTAAAAAAATGCGTGGCATCTTTCTTTTTTTTTCGGTTGCGAAGCCGGCAAATATGGCGCGCTGGGTCCCAGTCGAACAGCGTAATTTGACTGCGTAGCATTCTCTGCCTCATTCCAGGCACTTTGCGGAAGGCAGGTTCCAGTCTCGCCCCATTTCGTGCTTCTTCAATAAGACGAAATGCGACACCGAGGGTGGGATCGGACCTCTTTCTACCAGCCCAGCCGCCCAGTGGTCTAACCATTATGCCCCAATCGGGCGCATTTTTCTCTCGTGCCAAAGACCACTAGCTCTTTGAGTAGCTAGGCGCATGCGTCACGAGCCAGTTTCTTGTACTCTTCCCTCGTGACAGCAAAGCGCTTTGAGACGCAGTGTTAGGCTGTAAGTCCGCGTTCGGAATCGGCCCACATTCCCTAGTACTTTCTTCGCAGCAACTAGCGCTATGCAAATGCTGTGCGACATCAGACCACCTTGGTGATGGACCAAGGTCAAAAAGCTTTCAACGTTTTTTCGGCGGATACAATTGTAATTATCTTGTAACCGAGATAAACAATAAACACACTAACGTTTTAGTGTGTCTGCTTAATTTGTCTCTCGCTTACGCCCCTCCAGTACATATGTGACACTGGCAACCGGCATGTGTTAAACTGGCGTCGAACGACCGGAGCATAAATCGTGCCGTCGCCGTCATACGATCGTCGTCACCACTGTCTTTCTTCTGACGTCACACACACGTTCTCGTTGCACACACAACCTCCCGCCTTACACAAACACGTTCGTCCATCTATCTGTTAACGCTTCGCAGAACGCCAGACAATGCTGGATAGTCAGCTACTCAGTGTGGGCGGTACATAATATATATTTATTTATTTATTTACACATCTCTGGGATCTTGCATCAGTGGCGTCAAGAAGTTTTCATAACAAGTACTGATGCAAAATATGAAAACGGCAGTGCAACAAAAACATTAACAAAGTCATCTCTACACATCAGCGGGCCCTTCACTAGCACTGACAGCTGTCCTCCTACAAAACGAACACTGCGACACTCGCAGAACAGGAAACAGTATCAGAAACTACAAGAAATACGATTAAAAATTGTCTGTAAGCAAGTAATGTTCACAACGGTTAAATAACAAACCCTGTATCACCTTTTAAACAGCCACATGACCATCGTGAGTCAAACCATTCATTCTAAATGTTTAAAACCTCTTCTGTAAACGTGTTTCGTTCCACAACAGCTGTTACTGACCTCTCGCATTGTCCTGATTTTTCAACTGCTGAGCGAAATTTGGAAAAAGGAGCTAAGAAACGCAGAGGTCGATTGGCAACGCAAGGATTGATAACAGCACAAGAAAGCAAACAGCAACTTCACCGTCCTTAGCCAATTTATTTTTTCATTTATATTTTATTTTATACTCGCACACCGTAACAATATTAAAGGTGTGTTGAAGAATTCAAAGAGACCTTGAAAACTTTACTGTAGCTGCCTCGTGCACATGGACAATTTCTTACTCCTAAATATATTTTTTCTATTTCTTTCTTTTCCTTATTACCTTATTTCTTTATTCCGCCGCAGATGAATTCTTCTTTTTTTATGTTTAATACTTCCAACGTTCTTTCGAAGAAATGCTGTAATTGACGCACATATCGACTAGGGCGAAATACGCACTATATCTCGACTGTTTGAAAATTTCAATCCTTTGAGGTGGCTGAAGTTCGCATAATATGACAAAAGATTACTTCCAGGAAATCTGAAGACTGGGAAAATGAATGCTTCAACCATCTGCCGTAATTTTACTGGACTTATTTTGCTTTGTTCGTTAATATCTAATTTACACTCCTCTACGACGCAGAGAGTCCATCAGTAAAGTACTTCTTTCACACGTTGCTGCTCGTCAAAATGAGTCACGCATTCTCTCTTTCGGCACAAATCGCTGGCGCTCTGACATCTAAAATCGAGTATTTTTCTTCGTTTAAAGAACGCACAATAATCTTGCGTTCAAGCAAATTGGCTTTGACGAGGAGAAGACGTCGATATTTGCCGTAAATTTTTCTCATTGCCTTCCCGTATTATTATTTTTTTCAGCAAGAGCACGCTCAAGGAGCTAGAGATTCGCAGAAATCCAGTCTTCTTTTTCTCCTGTGTGAGCATTGTATGTATCTGCATTCCATATCAGAGAAGACAGTTCATTTGTAATTTGCGAAATTCTGATTTACGTTCGTGCTCGGAATCTCATACCGAGATTGCGCTCCTTTTATTTATTTGCCTCGCTGCTACCTCCATCTGCAACTGCGTAGCAGCCGTAATCGACGGGTTCCTGACTCTTTCAATCTGGCACTGTTCTTGAAAGTCGTCTTTGCGAGTTTTAAAATAATATATTTTCTCTTGGGGCTACTGAACACGACGAGCAAATGAAAAACATTGGGCGAAATCAAAACTCTAATTCATTTCAGAGACTCATTTCCGTGCTTTTTTAGCTATGCCCAACCAACAGTTTTCCGTCGCCATATTCTTCTGCAGTCACCTTTGTATATAAATCAAAAACAAAAGTTAAGCTCAGAGAAAGCCTGCTTCCTTCGAAGGATGTCACCGGCCTAAACAGATTAAAAACAAATCTCAAAGCGGCGCAATATAGCCCGAAACGTGAAGCTTTGTAGAAAGAAATATTTAAGAAAGCGGAAATTGGCAACGTAGCACACTTGTATACAGCACAAAAGCTACAGTGTGAGGATAACTTACTACTTTCATCCTGACATTGTCATATTCAACAGCTAACATACAAAGACACGAACAGCGGCAAATCCTTCCAAAAGTTCCACAAGTTGTTTAAAAACGTGCAGCAAATAATAAAAAGAAAATAAATTCTTTAATAAAGCATGAAACCTAAACAGGCCGTGAGCCTGCACTAAGCCAGGAACTAAAGTATGCGCGTGAATGAGCATCACCTTATTCGCAAAACAAAGAAAGAAAAGAAAAAGAATAGAACTGCGCTTTCCTCTTTTTTCGTTAACACGGAAGTGTTTTATGTCGGGGTCGACGATCAACTTCCTGTAACGGATATGACGCCGGCGCGAGCGCGTAAGATATGCTCTCTTGGCAGGGGTGTCGCCGCTATCTAGAAGCGGTGAAGCGAAGTACTGCATCATGACACTGACAAGCGACGACAGTGAGAGCTTCGGTAGGCTCAGCGCAGCGGAGGCTCCAACGCGGTGTAGCCTGGTGTAGGCGGTGTAGGCCATCTGCTGAGGCGACGACGCAGCTTCCGCGCATGGTTTGGTCTTTCGCGTGGGTTTAGCCTGCGAAGCCTCGTCGGCTACGGACTGCAGCTTCAACGTGCATCAGCAGTGCTTACGTGCCACCTGCTGATTCGCTTGCGATGATGCCAACTAAGAAAACTGCTTCGCTGAGCGGTGCAGAAAAGCAACAACGTCGACGGGCGGATCTCGCTTTGGTCAGGCGGAAGACGTGCCAGCGTGAAGCAGAACACCTGGCGCATCAAACTAAAAGCGCGAGAGACAGAGAGAGAGAAAGACTTAGCCTCGCTGGGTACGACGAGAGCGAGTCGTTGCCCGTCTCTCGCGCCGGAATTCGCACGTTCGCGGCGCATGCTGCGAACCCTGCCGCTCGCATTCCTGAAGCTGAGCGCGTCGCAACTCAAATGGCTGCCCAGGACTCCACGTCGCCGGGCCAAAACGAACGTAATTTCGCCGAAGCGGCTCGGCAGCAGGACACCGCTCGCCAACAGGACGCCACGCGCCGAGAAAACCTGCAACACGGTCGCCGACCCGCGAATCATGCGCCTTTCGCTGCCGCGGACCGCGAGTTCACGGAGCAAGCATGCAACAGCTTCAGTGAAAACACGTTTCACTTTCGTGTTCTACGAATTCCTGTGAAAGAGGGATCGACCACATCTTTATTCTTTTTTTAATATCAGGGTACTCGGAGTGCAACAGTTTTATTGCGGTTATTATTAGGATACTTACTTCAAGCATTTTGTGGTCTCTATGTTTATGTCTGTCTGTCTGTTTGCCTGATTTCGTCTCTAACCGCTTTTCCACCAGTTTGGGTCACTGGGTAGTCCCAGGTTGAAGGGCAGAGCATTGCGCTGCTGCGCTGGGAAAACCGGTTTTGACACCAACCGTTGAATCAACTTGGTATGCGCCACAGGCTATGTGTCACTCTTCAATAACACTCTTTGGCGCCAACTTGGGTCACTGCGTATGTGTCACTTTCTAAAGATGATTTAAACAGGCGAGTCACACTCCCGGTTCTGGTTTTATGTGCGCGCAGTTTGAACAGCGCATCAAGCTTTACTTTCGGCTTTTTATCGCTAAGTACGAATTACGGGATTCCGTACATAGCTTTAAGCTAACTTGGTCGTCTTTCTCGTTTTAAACATCTTTTTTGCGCATTTTGAGTTCCCATACATGTATAAGAAGGCTCTAAATCCTCCCATTTACGAGGCAAAAGCGGTTAGATACCCAGATCTCACGAACCCCAGACCGATCTGAACTCTCGAAAGGAGATCTTGTCTTAAAAAAAACGGGGTGGGGAAGTTGTGTGACAGGATGGACCACTGTAATCTAAGGATTCCTTTATCCCGATTACATGCCTTTCTTACAATCAGCCACTCACGAGCGGCTGATCCCGGCGATCACGTAGAAATAACGCCACTCAGGCCACCAATGCAAGCGCTAAAAAACGTAATTGAAATAGAATCAATTTCGGCCTTATTTCGGCCCCGTTTTCTTCATTCCGGGGCTCCCTAGAATCCTCGGAAATTGCTTCAATCGACCAAATGATGGGGTTACTGACAATAGTGGCAGGGTTCGTATGCCAATAGAAAGAGGCCATGAAACTGGTCCAGAATACCATGTGGTGGCTCCATGCATAGTCAATGTTAATTGCAACCAACTCTTTCTCACTTTTTGCCCACTATCACCCTCTCTCCCAATTTCTAGTTCCTTACTCTCAGTGCTGGGTAGCAATCCGGACGCCCGACGGGTTGACTTCACGCCATTTCACTCCTTGGTCTCTCTCTCTCTATCTCTCTCTCTCTCTCTCTCTCTCTCTCTCTCTCTCGCCTCTTTCTTTAAGTTGTTATTGAAATTCGGGCTCCAGGATTCAACGTTGCTAATTCGTCCACTTCAATGACTTTTCACTTTGGCGAAATTGGTCATAATATGACTGAAATTTACTACTGAAAACAACCTTAGCGAAAATGCAAGGCCTCCAGTTTTAATTTTTTTATATAAACAGAATTCAAAGAGCATTTAGCAGAAGGCGTCGGTTGGTTAGCGGATACCAGGTATATTTCCTACCAGAACCTCTTAAATCTTTAGCACGTCGTGATCGCGACCCAATCTCGCATGTCATTCCCAGTCGCCGTGCTGGTTCTTAACAATACAAGTTCTGCATCACTTCAGGCAAGCGGTAATGACGACATGTTTTTATTTATTCACTCGTATTTTTTTTCAGCTTGGTATTAGAAAAGTCTTTTTTCTTGCGAGCTTTTCTTGACCAGTTCATTCGTATTTCGAGAGCCAAATTTAGGATGAAGTTTGATGTACAACTTTCTCTAACAGGGCTTTTAACGTTTAGCGCGGTCCAAAGTTTCGTTGTGGTTGGTTTAAGAAAGGCATTTGTAAGTACTGTCGGTGTGCTCGGTATGTGGAAATTTTCAGCATGCTCAGTACGCGGAAAAGCTCGGTGTATGTCGATACCCCTATTCTCTCCTACCTGTAAGGATGCTTGATTCTACGCTCCCCCAACGCATGACGCGTTAAAACGTGTATGACCTCATAACAGTTCACTGAAAGATGAAGACATCAGCCGCTAACCCTACTAAACCTGTTGTGGTCGGTGCTTGTCTACATGTTTCCTCATTTTCCGTTCCTACTCGACAAAGTTGCGTCACATTCTCGATTTCATAACAGTTGGCTCCACGAAAGCAACCACTAGAGCCGTCCTTATAACCCTCTCGAGACGCGTAGTCCTCGCGCTCTGCGCAGCGAAGCAAGATCGTCAAGGTTTTTTTACGCATTGCGCACAATCTCGCGCCAGGAATACGTACGACCAGCCCACAAGAAGCAGGGCATACGTGCGCGCGAACAAAAGGAATGGTGCTCGCAAACGCACACATTGCGCACATAGCGAACCTGCATAGCGAGGACTCGTCTTGGTCGGGCCATCTTTGTGCTGCCAGAATCAACAAAGCACAATGCGGGTCGGTAAACAGTGCAGCCCCGTTTCCACTGCGCAAAGGGTCCACAGCGTGCTATGCTGGTGGCCTCGGCTGCCGTCTGCGCCGTAGGTTTGGTGTTCTTGCGCCATCGCTCCTGAATAGACCCCTCTACCACATGAAGCCTTCCTAACCACCTCCTCGACTGTACGTTCTTTGTTGTATTTGGAAGAGCTCAGGTAAAACAGCGGCTCGTGTTCCCAGGTTTGTACACAATGCTCCTCCGCACAAGCATCCGCCGCTGCACCGGCGTCCTGCCCGTTTCTTCCCTCTCCTCAACCCCTTCCATCCCGTCCTGTGTCGCCGGCGTCTCTTTGTTGACATTCTTCCGCCGTTTCTATTGTCTATCTCCGAATCTTTCATCAGCGGATGGCAGGTTGTATGGATATCGATGCCACTGGGGCATTGCATTACAAGGCATAACTGTGGTTTACGATGTGATAGCAGAAAAGTGTGCATTTGGGCGAGTCGGTTCTGCATTATTACGGCCAGTGTGTAAGGGGAGACAGCACACGAAAAGAACGCGAATGCAGCGTCTTCCCTCACGTTACGCGCTGGTCGTAACAATGATAGCAGAACAGTTTTACACTGAACTTGTTAGGTATCTGCGAGAATACTCGGGCATAGCGTGAAAAATGGGACAGTATTACAACACGAGCCCAGTGTTGCCTAATCTTCTCCCGCCCTTCAGCGCTGTTTCCAACTATTACAATGTGATTTTGGCTACAATGTTACAACGTTTTTTTTTTTTAAGCTGATCTTGTTTTAACAAAAAAGAAAGAAAAAGTGGATGAAGTGCGAAATATAGTTGCTCACCAAGGTTATGACGAAAAACTCACAGTATTATAATCTTGAATATTGTGGAGATGACAGGAGCTGCGGGAACTCGCGGTCATGAAATTGCTTTTCAGTGGACTCGCAGTCATACCGTTACACATTTGGAAATGAACGAGAGGGTGATTTGGCAAAACGTGCGCAGGAACATGCAGAATCATTCTGCTGTTGTTGAGTCAGGAGGTTAGAACCATACTACAAGAAATCTCAGCGACAAGATAGTCTGAGGTGTAGTTCGACGAAGAGGCCCAAAGATCAATTTTTATACTGTACACCATGGACTGGAATTTTGCATGTATGTTAAATTATGGCGAAGTGTGAAAACAATGTCTTACCGCTTTCGCGTTTGTGTGGCCTACGCTAAGCACAGTTTTTTTTTTATCGATCGTGCAAGCTTCCCGTCGTTTGCGCGTGGAGTGGCGGATGAGGACATAGCCCACGTGTCGCTGGGCTGCCCCTTATATGCCCAGCAGTGGCAACAGCTGTGCTTAAACTTGTGGCATTGGGCAATCACCCACTGTCCCTCAGGACAATACTGGGACCAAGACTACTTAGCGGCCTTGAAAACAAAACTTTCAACAAAGCGAAATACGTTTCTTTATAAGTACGGACATATGCTCGAAATAAAAAGGACAAGTTACACGCCTTGACTGCCGATGTCTGGTGTTTTTTTTTTCTTCTCTCTTGCATGTGTATGTTTGCGCGTGCTAAAATGTCTTTTTCTTTAGCTTTTTATTTGCATATCTTAAAGCAAATTTTACCTTTTGTATACACAGATACACATGACCCAATCAGTGTCATGTGTATCTATTCCGGTGCAATACACGCTCGCAACGACGGATCGTACTTGCGTTACAAATACTGGAGCCCACTCGACAAAGGTGGATCAGTCGCATCATAGTTTATCTCCAACGGCTAAGTTTTAAGTTGCAGCACATTCTGTAATTGCCGCGTGTGAACTGAGGAATCTTAACAGCTATACGGATAGCTCATATAACTCTAGATATTGTGTTCCCCTTTAGCTAAAGGTTAATTACTTCCTTGGGTGGCGAAGCTATAGCCGCTCGCATGACGAAAGTTTCAGCCTGTATTTTCCTTATATTCAATACCTTGTATCACGCACAAGCCAACACATACAATTTGTCTATCCTTTACAAAGCATGGTCGCTCGAGACGGGGACCGTACACAATGTATCAAGAACGGTGCACAATGTGTCGAAAGCAATCGAACGAAAACCACGTCCACGGACTGCCAGTTGCACTATTCTACATTATTACTGTAAATAATAATACAGATATACCGATTCGCCCAGCTAGCTATACTGTACTACACTTGCACTATAGCAGCCGACACTGACATCTGCGATTCGCTCAAAGGAGCGAATAAGAACGCCGCCTACCGGAAGGGCAAGTAATGCTGGATAATAGCTTTTTCAAGCTCCGTTGTCGATACACAACCTTCAGCAGAAAACGGAAAAATGAGGTTTTTCGATGGATTGTGAGCCCCACAACTGAAGTTTTTCCTCGGCAAAGAACGGTGCCATCATCGTCGTCGGGGGCTGAGATGGTTTCATGTTGTTCGTCTCTTATGAAAGATCATCCCGTCCTTTATGTACTTTTCCCCCTCATCGCCAATTCCCGGAACACGTATACGCCATTTCAACTTCAAAGCGCCTCCACTTACTTCATTCGTCAGATCTCTGTGTACTCCAGTCTTCCATTCTATGCGCTCCATGAGGCGCCGTCTTCGACCCGTTTGAGAGGGACAGAGCGTGCTTGAACCAGCTGTGCTCCTCTGCTTTACGACACGGAATAGCTTCATTCCACCAACACTCCTCCCCCCACCCCCTTTTTTTCTTCTTCGCCAAAATGTAATAACATGCATCGCGGTGTCAGAAAGGAAAGTTCCAAATTAGTTTAACGTTATGCAGGTTCCTGAATTCAGCGCATGTACTCTGCAGGGCGGTGTGCTGTAGGCGCTGTTGTTGTTGTTGTTGTTGTTGTTGTTGTTGTTGTTGTTGTTGTTGTTGTTGTTGTTGTTGTTGTTGTTGTTGTTGTTGTTGTTGTTGTTGTTGTTGTTGTTGTTGTTGTTGTTGTTGTTGTTGTTGTTGTTGTTGTTGTTGTAAAACTTTATTTTACTGGGTAGCACCGCTGACCACCGATATCTTCATTCCGCATGCTTCTGTTCCCAGCTGGGCTCAGCAGGGTCGGTTCCTTTAGTCCAAAGCTCCGTTGACCTCAGCCGCTGTGCGAGCTCGCTGCGCTATAAACCTATTTGATCATCACGGTGGTCGCTCGCCAACAGCAGTGCCCCCTGTCGCTCTGCACTTCGGTTTGTAATTATTGGAATTGCACTTGTCTTCTGGCATTCCCATGTAGCGTGATAGAGGGTGGGTTTCATGTTGCACCAAGTGCATTTGTCCGCGTATCGTGTAGGGTGCATTTTATTTAGTATGTGTAGGATTGTAAAGGTGCTTGTTTGAAGTTGTCTCCAGTCGACTGCCTCTGCCCTAATTAGAGATTTATGGGGGGGGGGGGGGGGGGGCAGGGGGAGGTACATCTCTCTGATCCCTCTGTAACTGTAATGTTATAGAATGGCCAAGTATTCCTTGGGGATTGGCGAGGGATATTCCAGGGCGGGTTCGCTAGGAGCTGTATGGGTCAGGTTCGCGACCGCCGCGCCACCGGTACACATGCGCCTAATCGGGTACAGGAGACGCCGCGGACGCTCTGTTCAAGCTGGTACGGGCTTATGCCGTTGTTTCTTCGTGTGTTTTCTTTGCGCGTTTTGTATTGGAGTGTGCGTGCTGAATTTCCAATCACCCGCGACGTCTTGAGTGTGTTTTACGTCCAGTCGGCGAATGCGAGCGCTACTAGCGCCACAGAAATATGCGAATTAGAAATATTCGAAATATTCTCGTGTTGATGTTTCCTGTTTAAATGTAGGATTCAACTTCACTGACATTAATAATCAATTTGGGTAATCATGTTCCCAAAGTCAATCAATTAGGAAGTCAGTGCGTGCGAGATCACTTATACTTTAAACTGGCATTTTTGTTTCCACTGTTCGCGCCTGCCTGCCTTCACGTGCATCCCTCACAGTACTCGATATACGCGATAGCTGTTATTGATACCCCGGTCTTGAGAAAATACTCAAGGCATGATGCGAAATAAAAGCTTCGTCCTGCAAGATATGCGTCCATGGCAGCTATTTACCGCAGGAAATTGCTCTCGCTAGAGAGCAGCCCTCATACGACAACGCATATAGCTCTATCTAGACAAATCCTAGAGTGCTTGCAAGGAAAGGACCGTGCATAGAGCGTCGCGAATAGCTTTGTACGTCATCTCATAGAATGACAGAAAACTGAGCTAGTTGGTAAGGATTCATTATGCAAAAAAGAAGTGAGGCATGCAGACTAGGACGCAAGAGTAAAGAAGTGGAAGTAGCGATCATGTTGTCCACTTCTCTACTCTTGTGTCCTGTCTGCACGCCTCACCTTACTTTTTCATAATGTCTTCTCCTATCCACTTTTATTCAATTAAATAGCCTAGGGGCCTTGAGGGGCATTACATAGGGGCATTACATGAATATTTATTACTTTACCTTACATTACATTACGTCACTCTTTAAACAGGGGTGTCACATTACATTTAGATTTGCCTAGCGGTACAATCTCACTTTAAGAAAAGTTTGCTTGATTTGGAGCTTATCCTTCCCCTAAAAAAATAATCGTCATCCACTTTGCGTGCCATTCCTTTCTTCAACGCTGCGCACCCGGCGCTTCCATGTCCCGAACATCAAGTGCGTTATGAGCGCGACATCGCGTTCTTGGCAGTAAAGTAGCGAGCGCACAGTTTTCAAGAAAGGAAACGCAAGCAAGACAGATGATGATTATTGCTCGGGGACAACATACACCCTAAAGGGGTGTAAGCTTCTTTTCGTGCATAGCCACAGGAACTCAGTCAGGCACAGAGAGAGACATACGAGAGCCCATCTGTGGCCAGTATCCCCGGTGTGTTTTGGTGCGCCTCACTCAGTCCCAATCTCGCAGGGTACCCCCCAGCCCAGTATAAGCTACCAATTAGCCCAATAAGCAGCACTAAGCCGATTGCAGCAATACCTCTTAGCAAGCGTCTACGCGGTGTCGATACGATGGCCTATCCGAACAGCCCAAGACAACAAAAACCGTGATGACCGGTGACTGACTATTACAAAGAAAAAAGTAGCTGCTGTGGAGAGAATTTATATCTGAGACAGTTTGACTGCATAAGTGGAGAAGTAATTAGCGAGCAATATGTTTTTTCACGGCTGCTAAACAAGCTTTTTTTTTTGCAGCTGTTGAAAGAACTAAAAACAAAACTAAAACACGTAGCTCGAACAGCAGTCTCCATTTCAGAGAGAAATTTTTCTTAGTTATCCGATACGTTATATAACAGATACTCAACCAGCCTTAGTTTTCGGATCACATTATGATATGTTGTTCTATGTGCGAGACAATAAACAGCTCATTAGCTAATTCTATCTGTCTCAAATATAATTCTGGTCAGTTTTTCGCTTCCTTATTCAGAGAGGCCGCACGCTGCATAATAGACAACATTGCAATCTCGTTCCTCTAGCACACTACTATGTTCTTGTTTGGTTCTGAGTCAATCTGAGTTAATCTGAGTTACGACTCTGTAGATGGAGAAAGATAGACAAAACCTCTTCGTTGGAAAGTGGAAATTTTCTTTCGCCGAGAATATGACTACAGACATGCTATTATGCACAGGGAAGAGAAAGGAGACTAAATTATTTCATATGAAAGAAAGAGAAAAAAGCAAAAATACGTACTGCATGTTTACGCAAGTAATATACGCAGTCACTCAAGAGAGTAATACATTCATTAGGCAAATAAATTTCTATAATGAAAACGAAGGAAATAGACGTCAAAGTTCTGTTCGCTAGGGCACAATGATTTGGGCACGGCGGCAACGCCAAGATGAAGTGCTCAAACCCATTTCTCTTGTTCATTCAGGGAATGCTCGGCTTGCTGCCCATGACGACAGCTCTTGTTCCGGGATGCCATGCGCACCAACCCTCCACCCTGGCCTACTGCGCGCCGATACTGCTGTCGGCGACGCATCTTCCCCTACTCGTCCACGCCGATAACGACGTTCCTCGCTGCGTGACCATGCCTTTCACGGAACCGGCAGGCCAAACGTCATCGAGACCCTTCCGTATAAAAGGAGCTTCTTGGCGATCGGCTGGCAGTGGGCACGGCGGCAACGCCAAGATGAAGTGCTCAAACCCATTTCTCTTGTTCATTCAGGGAATGCTCGGCTTGCTGCCCATGACGACAGCTCTTGTTCCGGGATGCCATGCGCACCAACCCTCCACCCTGGCCTACTGCGCGCCGATACTGCTGTCGGCGACGCATCTGCCCCTACTCGTCCACGCCGATAACGACGTTCCTCGCTGCGTGACCATGCCTTTCACGGAACCGGCAGGCCAAACGTCATCGAGACCCTTCCGTATAAAAGGAGCTTCTTAGCGATCGGCTGGCAGTGGGCACGGCGGCAACGCCAAGATGAAGTGCTCAAACCCATTTCTCTTGTTCATTCAGGGAATGCTCGGCTTGCTGCCCATGACGACAGCTCTTGTTCCGGGATGCCATGCGCACCAACCCTCCACCCTGGCCTACTGCGCGCCGATACTGCTGTCGGCGACGCATCTGCCCCTACTCGTCCACGCCGATAACGACGTTCCTCGCTGCGTGACCATGCCTTTCACGGAACCGGCAGGCCAAACGTCATCGAGACCCTTCCGTATAAAAGGAGCTTCTTGGCGATCGGCTGGCAGTGGGCACGGCGGCAACGCCAAGATGAAGTGCTCAAACCCATTTCTCTTGTTCATTCAGGGAATGCTCGGCTTGCTGCCCATGACGACAGCTCTTGTTCCGGGATGCCATGCGCACCAACCCTCCACCCTGGCCTACTGCGCGCCGATACTGCTGTCGGCGACGCATCTGCCCCTACTCGTCCACGCCGATAACGACGTTCCTCGCTGCGTGACCATGCCTTTCACGGAACCGGCAGGCCAAACGTCATCGAGACCCTTCCGTATAAAAGGAGCTTCTTGGCGATCGGCTGGCAGTGGGCACGGCGGCAACGCCAAGATGAAGTGCTCAAACCCATTTCTCTTGTTCATTCAGGTGAGAAAATACTGCGGAAAATCATACCGCAGTGACAACGTTTTCTTGCTGTTGCTGCCGTGCCCACGGTCCATTCACTCATTGATTGAAATGTTTAGTAGCATAAGTACCTATGTGGGGTCATTGCTCCTGCTTAGTGGTGACATCGAGACAAACCCCGGTCCCTCTGTGGCAGATCAGCTAAAACTTATATATGAGGACATACAGGAAATTAAAATGGGCAAGGCTGAAACTATGACAAAGTTAGAAGCCATTGATAAAAAGCTAGAAAAAATCACAAGGCTTGAAAAACAGGTTTCCGACTGTCTGAAAAGGATAAGCGATCTTGAAGGTGACCTTGTCTCCACGCGAAAGAAAATCGATGAACTAGAAAATAGAAGTCGGCGGTCTAACCTCATAATTTATGGCGTAAAAGAGGAACAAGGCGAAACCCCAGAAATTCTGCACGAAACAGTTTCTAAGAAAGTTTTCGGGGAAGTGCTAGACTTTAATACCCCAGCCATTGAAAGAATCCATCGCCTGGGAAACCGAAAGCCGAACAACGAAGACGGTAAAAGACCGATAATTCTGAAGTTGCTTGATTACCGTGACAAAGCGACTATTCTAAAACGATGTTCTAGGCTAAAAGGGTCCGGCTATTCAATAGGCGAAGATTTTTCACGACCTATCCGGGAAATAAGAAAGAAGTTGTGGCAAAAAACTAAAGCAAACCGTGATCGCAAGGAAAAGGTATTTCTAGTCTACGACAAAGTCCGCATTGATGGCCGTCTTTTCGCCTGGGACAACGATTCAAACGATATCGTAGACTGCAAAAAAAAACGAAGAACACATCAGCATGCGGACGCGCAGTGCTCAAAACCGCAATCAGCTACAATCATAAATTTAAACGCGCGCAGCCTGGTGAACAAATTCCACGAACCAGAAGATGTTCTACTTGCTTACCAGCCTGATATCGCCGTCATCACAGAGACGTGGCTTCACTCGAATATTTTCAACCAAGAAATTGTGCCACCAGAATATGCAATTGTGCGCAAAGATAGAAAGACAAGAGGTGGGGGCGTTGCACTGCTGTTTAGGCAAGGGATATCTTACAGCGTCATGCCCGAGGCTACAGGCATCGAGGCTCTTTGGTGCACCGTCCGTCTGAAAGATGATGTTTTCCATATTGGTGCGGTTTATCGGCCGCCTGATGCTGAGCCTCTATTCTTGGAATCTCTCTCAGAATACATGCAACAACACATCTCCTATGGCAGCAAAGTAATAATGGCGGGAGACTTTAACTTGCCTGACATAAGGTGGAACTCAATGACACCAGGAAATGTTACACTTGACACCATATCAGATATACAGTTAGCATATAACCTGACTCAAATTGTCGATTTCCCAACCAGGGTAGTCGGTACCTCAAGTTCACTCTTAGATGTTGTGTTTATTAGTGACCATTTCGTTGAGAATACTGTTCACGTTGAACCCCTTGAAGGATTATCTTACCATAAGATAATATTTTGTTCTTTACAATTCCCAAGTCCTGTACGAATGCTCGGTCCTATAAAGCGAGTGCTCTCATTCAAAGATGCAGACGATGCAGCTATCATGACCTACCTTGCCTTCAATTATCAAAATTTTTTTGACCTCATTTCTGACCAGCAGTCGTCTATCGATGTGGTGTGGACCGAGTTTAAAGCCATTGTGACGCATTCTATAAACGCCTTTGTTCCACGAGTTCAAAGAAGAACTAGAAAACGCAGTCCATGGATATGTCGTGATATAATCCACTTGAAGCGCAAAATAAAGAGACTTAGGAAAAGAAGAAAGTCGCATATGTGTAAAAAAACTGACTCGGAAATAACTCTGCTAACGACGTCATTGAAAAGTAAAGTACGTAGTGCCAAAAACAGTTTCTTGAATAATTCATTACACAGCTTTATCAGGAAATCGCCTCAAAAATTCTGGCGCTACCTTAGCGTGAAGCGCTCTAACGTGCCCTCCATGAATGCTCAGGAAAGTAAACAAAAAGCTAACGCGTTTAACAAGTACTTTCAATCCATTTTCACCGTCGATAACGGTTCCCTCAACCACTTCGACCCTAGCCACTGCCATGAAAGCACTTTGGGCACCCCAAAAATATCACAGGCTGGCATATTATCTCTCTTGTTGAATTTAGATGAAAAGAAAAGCGATGGTCCAGATCAAATTCCGAACAGTTTCTTGAAAAGGTACGCAGAACCAGTAAGCAAGTTTCTTCATTTAATTTTCTTAAAGTCACTCCGTGAGAGCCGCCTTCCTGCAGAGTGGAAGGTTGCCAAAATAATTGCCATACCAAAATCAGATGACACATCTTCCTTGTCTAACCACCGGCCAATTTCTTTAACATGCACGTGCTGCAAAATACTAGAGCACATAATCTTGAAACACTTAACAGAATTCGTGGAAGCAAACAATTTAATCTATTCAAACCAGCACGGTTTTCGAAACGGTTTATCAACAGTCACCCAACTCGTTGAAACCCTTCACGACTTAACTCAAAACATTAATGAGCAACTACAGGTAGACATAATCTTTATGGATTTCTCTAAAGCGTTTGATCGTGTTTCCCATGTTAAATTGCTTCACAAACTTAACCGCCTACTTGGTAACGGCCCTGTTGTTGGTTGGATCAATGACTTTCTGTCAAACCGCTCCCAATATGTCGAATACAATGATCACCTTTCTGATGCTGTCCCTGTTTTGTCCGGCGTTCCCCAGGGCTCAGTTCTGGCCCCACTACTGTTCTTATTATACATAGATGACATAACCAACCAAGTCGACGTCACCATTCGCCTCTTTGCAGACGACTGCATTCTTTATCATACTGTGCGTAACCACGAAGATCAAGCAAAACTGAACAAATCCCTAAATAAGGTAGTGCAGTGGTGTGCAGACTGGCAAACGGTGATAAATTCTGATAAAACTGTCTGCATGTCGGTCACAAACAAAAAATCAACTCTGCAGTTCCCGTACGGTTTCAGCGGCACTATTCTACAAAGCGTCACCCAGTATAAATACTTAGGCGTAATCATCTCATCCGACCTCACCTGGAATGCGCACATACAGTATGTAGCTAAAAAAGCCTTGAACAAACTGTTCTACCTCAAACGCACCTTATCGCATTCCACCAGCCAGACAAAACAGCTTGCTTACGTCAGCCTCATCAGACCGGCACTCGAATACGCTAACATAGTATGGTTTCCACATTCCAAAAACCAAATTCATACGCTGGAACGCATACAAAGAAAAGCTGCCCGATTTATCTATAACCGTTTCAAACGCACAGATTCACCAACCGAACTTCTTTCTCGCGCAGGCCTCGCTACCCTAGAAATTCGAGCCAAGGTTCAACGATTGAAATTCCTATACTTGGTATTACACAGTGCACTGAAATTGGATCCCGCCACTTTTCTAAAGTAAAAGCTCACTAGACCGACTCGGCATAAACACGCTTTCACGCTAGAGGAATTTCTTTGTAACAACAACACTTATTTCTTTTCATTCTTTCCGCGAGCTGTGCGAGAGTGGAACTGCTTAAACCCTGCTATTACTGCCCAGCCCACACTAGAAACATTTACCAATCATTTAGAAGAAGAAATCGCAATCACCACTTAGTGTTTTAGTTATTTTTTTTCTCTCCTGCAAGAGCAACTGTGTGAAGACCAGTGTGTTACTCTATAAATGAAAGCGTCCATGTTTTTCTATGCTAACTCCTTGTTTGCTCAGTGTTTGCTCACACTGTACTTTTTGATGACCATATGCCCACTCCTGTAATAATCCCAAACGGGATTGACAGTATTGTGAAATAAATAAATAAATAAATTTCATTGGTACTGCAAAAAAGCAGAACATCTGACCCAACCATATCCGCACCCCTCCCCCCCCCCTCCACTTAGACTAGCAACAAGACACTGTGTAGAATCGTCGTCCATGCAAATAAATAGCCGTAACATTCAGCAATCCACGACAATATAGGTTCGGCCGAGTGACGACTTGTTTTCCACGTGAGACGTTTTTTCCTTTATTTTCTTTTTTTTCGTTTTTTGTTTCCTTTTCATGCGCGTAAGATGCATGAGAGCTCAAACTCCGCCGAAAGGTAGATGCCGCGCGAGAGGGCTTCGTAAAAGAAGAGTGCAACATTTTCGCTGGCCTACCAACCGGTCTGCGTGAACACTGTGCAGAGAAGCGTAATGGAATGCTGTTTCAAAGCGAATAGCTTTCTCTGGCTCTTTTGCCGGTTTTCGTGGTAGGTACGACGATGGTGGGTAGACAGTGATCTATCTATCTATCTATCTATCTATCTATCTATCTATCTATCTATCTATCTATCTATCTATCTATCTATCTATCTATCTATCTATCTATCTATCTATCTATCTATCTATCTATCTATCTATCTATCTATCTATCTATCTATCTATCTATCTATCTATCTATCTATCTATCTATCTATCTATCTATCTATCTATCTATCTATCTATCTATCTATCTATCTATCTATCTATCTATCTATCTATCTATCTATCTATCTATCTATCTATATATATGTGTGTGTCCCTGTCCGGCTGTTTGTCTGTATGCGTCTATCTGTGTTTATCTGTGTACGTGTCTATCTGTGTCTGCCTTACTCTCCTTGCCCTTCGTGCAGGATAACAAACTGGACAAAGTCTAATTCACCTGCCTGCCTTTCCC
The DNA here is from genome assembly GCF_038994185.2 of Dermacentor albipictus. Lineage (NCBI taxonomy): Eukaryota > Metazoa > Arthropoda > Arachnida > Ixodida > Ixodidae > Dermacentor > Dermacentor albipictus. The sequence continues at coordinate 9,214,267 of NC_091827.1, forward strand.
TCCTTGCCACTCCCCATCTATCTCCCTATTTCTATGAGAGAATTGGCTACTGTTATTCTGCATTCTTAAACCGGAGAAGACGTCAAAAAAAGAAAGGTCGCACGAGATCGCCACGAAGTCATGGTTTCTGAGAGCGTCTACACGGTGTATGCGTGCCGCGAAGGTCGTGACAACAGCAAGATAGCCAGAACAAGAAGAACGCAGGTTTATTGGGAAGTGTTGCTCTTATAGCCGACCGAGTGATAACGGGCCGACCGTAGCGCGCATGTCAGGAACAGGCGCACAGTATTGCACGCGCCTGATACATCCTTTCGTGTGAACAAACAAAACAGACTCTTGACATTAGTTAAGCAATTCGATTAAATGCCTCGTCATAGCCAAGGCGTTGCGAGGGTTTAGTGTTCCGGGACGATCTTCTCGGAGCTGGGGTCAGCACAGAATCCGGTGTTGGCCTTCCTTCTGTGTTGGCTGTGCACTGTTGTGCCCCATCAGTCGTTCGTGACGATTCCGACGCCTGCGATGTTGATCCGGCCGAAGAATGCATTGCAGGTTCCTGAGGGTTGTCGGCAGGCGTGCTGGTTTCGGTTGTGTCGTCCCCGTCGTCGCTGTTTGTCTCAGCATACGGCTCATCCGTTCGTATGAGGTGTTTGCGGTTGCGCCGCAGAACTTGCCCATCTTCAGTTACCAGCTGGTAGGACCTTGGAGCTTGCGTGACTCTTACCCTTGCTTTCCGGGACCACGTTCTCCTTCCTCGCAGCCGTACTACGTTCCCTCGGGAAAGCATCGGCAATGGTTTGCCTTCTGCGTAATGGCAGTGCTTTTTCACCTCGGTGCAGGGTACTTCATGGAAGTCGGGAAGATGGCGTTAGATAAGGAGTGGTATACGGCAATATGTAAAAATATCAAGACAAGGTTTTATCGTGATTAATGATTAGCTAAATTTTCGTTGAAGACCAAAGAATGACGTCGTAGGAAAGGCCGCGCCAGTCTCTGGTTGCTCTAGGCAAAAAAAGATGCAGCGAATGTTTTAGTGCGGGTACGTTGATGATAAACCTGTAATGCATGGCTAGTGTGGTGAGCTATGAAAGCGGCAGGGGGAATATACGGCTCACGACTAGGAGTACAGCGAAAGACCTTGTTTAAAAAGATATGGTTGGTCCCTTTTTCATGAGAATCGGTAGAACACGGAAGTAAAACGTGTTTTCACAGAATCTGTTGCATGTTTGCTTCATGAACTAGCGGTCCGCTGCAGCCTAAGGTGCACGATTTGCAGGTCGGCGACCGTGTTGCAGGTTTTCTCGGCGCGTGGCGTCCTGTTGGCGAGCAGTGTCCTGCTGCCGAGTCGCTTTGGCGAAGGCGCGATCATTTTGCTCCGGCTCCGTAGTGTCGTGGGCAGCCATTCGAGTTGCGACGCGCTCAGCTTCAGGGATTTCGAGCGGCAGAGTTCGCAGCGTGCGCCGCGAACGCGCGAAGGTGTTTTGCTTCGCGCTGGCGTGTCTCTCGCCAGACGAAGGTGAGATTCGCACATCGACGTTGTTGCCTTTCTGCAAAGCTTAGCGTAGCAGTTCGCTTACTCGGTGCCATCGCAAGCGAAGCAGTAGGCTGCATGTAAGCACTGCTGATGCATGTTGAAGCTGCAGTCTGTAGGCGAAGAGGCGTCACAGGCTCATCATCATCATCATCATCATCATCATCATCATCATCATCATCAGCCTGGTTACGCCCACTGCAGGGCAAAGGCCTCTCCCATATTTCTCCAACAACCCCGGTCATGTACTAATTGTGGCCATGCCGTCCCTACAAATTTCTTAATGTCATCCGCTCACCTAACTTTCTGCCGTGCCCTGCTACGCTTCCCTTCCCTTGGAATCCAGTCCGTAACCCTTAATGACCATCGGTTATCTTCCCTCCTCATTACATGTCCTGCCCATGCCCATTTCTTTTTCTTGATTTCAACTAAGATGTCATTAACTCGCGTTTGTTCCCTGACCCAATCTGCTCTTTTCTTATCCCTTAACGTTACACCTATCATTCTTCTTTCCATAGCTCGTTGCGTCGTCCTCAATCTGAGTAGAACCCTTTTCGTAAGCCTCCAGGTTTCTGCCCCGTAGGTGAGTAGGCTAATCACAGGCTAATCCGGCTGAAATACAAACCATGCGCGGAAGCTGCGTCGTCGCCTGAGCAGAAGGCCTACACCGCTTACACCAGACTACACTGCGTTGGAGCCTCCGATGCGCTGAGACTACCGAAGTTCTCACTGTCGTCGCTCGTTAGTGTCAGAAAGCTGGCGCACGATATCATCGCGTGCGTTTTCTTACCACAGGTGCAGCATTGTCGATGCTGTCTGATCCTACACCCAGCACGCTAGCGCTCGACTGCACGTTTCCGCGATGCTCGCATGACCTTTCACTGTACTCCTAATTTCGCTCCAAATAAGTTCTACCAAGTAAGTGGAACGTTTTCGCAAATACTGTCAAATATTAGGCGTGCATTCCTGCATCGCGTTCGCACAGTTTTGATGACATGTCCTCAGTGGCAGTGCCGAAAGCAATGTGGTTCAGCAAGATGCTTGCATCACTGTCCTTCATAATCTGACCAATTCATTACGGTGAACCAGCAGTTGGTGGACAGAAACGTTTCTGCGTTTTGCGTGTACTTGAGCTTTGGGAGGGGGGGGGCTAAACACTCAGCTTTCACGATTAGGAAACCACGAGCACGCCTAGGTCGGGCAAACTTCCCAGCGCGACTATTCAGGCTAGTTGGTGCACCATAATTTGGTGCAGCAAACGCCCATAAATAAATATCAAGTTGTATGCGTAGCCTTCACTCCAATAAAAAAAAAGTTACTCGAATGTTGTGCCTCCCTACGCGTATCCACATTTTTCATTTTGTCCTTGTTTATATCTACACCATGTGCTACCTTCACTCCATAAGGCAAACTCAGCCAATTTCAACTTCCTTCCTGGTACCGTGGCTGCTCTCCTTCTTTGCTTTCCTCTTCAGACGCTTCACTCTCTCATCTCCCACTCTTCCCTTTCCCCAGCGCTCTCCCCACTTGCCCCTACTACTAACAGCCTTGTTTGTCCGAATCCGCAGGCCTCTCGAACAGGGAGGCCAAGGGATAATAATATATGGGGTTTTACGTGCCAAAACCACTTTCTGATTATGAGGCACGCCGTAGTGGGGGACTCCGGAAATTTTGACTACCTGGGGTTCTTTAACGTGCACCTAAATCTAAGTACACGGGTGTTTTCGCATTTCGCCCCCATCTAAATGCGGCCGCCGTGGCCGGGATTCGATCCCGCGACCTCGTGCTCAGCAGCCTAACACCATAGCCACTGAGCAACCGCGGCGGGTGGGAGGCCAAGGGAGCCTTCAACACCTTTTCATCAACTTCGACGCCACAGCAGGGAGGAAAGAGTTGACAGGACGCTCCGCTGCCTTAGTGATTGCAGCCCCCTTTGGTTCTTCTATTTTCACGACTGCCAAAACGCTTAGCACCACCGTCCGCAGCTGAGCCAGTTAGAGGGCGCGCCGAGGCGAGAGCCCGCGTTGAGTGCTTGAAGCGAGGGTAAATATTTAAGCGTCGCCCCTGTGCGCTTTCAATCCCCGGCCTTTCCATTGTTGCACGTGCGGGACACTCTTGCGATCGCTGCGGACACCAACCTTTATTCGTTTACTTTAGCCTGCTTGCGTCCGCCCTATCGTGCAGCAGCCATTGTGGGCGCTCACTCGAACCACGGTTGCTTCATTTGCCGATGTCCTCTGCTCGAAACTTCAGCAAAACCGAAAAGCGCGATGTTCTTCACGGGTCGACGAAACGTTGTTCTCCCTGACTCGGCATGTAGTGCCTCCGTAATCAGCCGCTATTTGCCTTTCCCAAGTATCGAGTAAAAAAAACAAAGCAGCTCGAAATGTTCCAATGGTCACCGCGTCCCGCCCGTTAGTAACAAGATTGGAGTTGTAACGATGTAGCCACTGTCCCCGCGTAGCAGCGGGCATAGTGGTTCGCTTTGCATAACACGCGCCGCCGGCGTAGTTGCGAGAGCCGGAAGCCAATTTAGCCGCGAGGCTTCGGAGCGCCACCGCCTAACGGTGGTCGTCTGGCATATTAAATTAGCGGGCGCAGACAGTCATCCCTAGGATTCTTTGTTTCGGAAACGCTAAACTCTCGGCTTCCGCTGGCTGAAGCGTACACGTATGGTCTCTCCAGAGCTCGCCTGCGTTTCCTTTGATGTCGTCCGCACTCATCATGAAAGCAGTCTCGTTTAACCTCAGCAGCGATAACTTGCGGACAGGATAGCGCCAAACTTCGCTTCGCGTGCATAATTGGAAAAGGCGCAAAAAACATGCGACCATGCAAAAAGACACCGGACACACAAATGTGCATTTGCACGTCCTACTCGCCCCTTCTCTGTATTGCAATTTGTGTCCTTACATTCCTGTTTCTTCTTTGTTTTTCTCTTGGGAGAGGAGGGATGTTTAAAAGAGGGTCGACAATGCTCCGCCATTATTGCACGGGAGATGATAAAACTATTGATACAATAGAGCCTCCTCTTTCAAATAACCTGCCTATTCCCAGGACTGGAAAGCACGAACGTCATAACCTGGCACGATTTTAGCAGCTATCGTTGCGTTCTTTTCTTCTTCTCATTTTTTTTGGCGGGGGGGGGGGGGGGGGCGGTGCATTGAGAAATTTTTACATGGGTGCCAAATACCAAATATGCATGAGCTATATGCTAACACCAAAGCGCGAAGCAATCAGATGAACAAATAACATACACCTAGTGGATACATACTTGCAGGCCTAACACCGCATACCTTAAAAGCTACAAAGGAAGTAGACACAATACAGGTGCGATTTAGCGCCTCTCTTGCGTTTGCTTCCTTTGTCGCGTCTAAGCTGCACGCTTGTTGAACGCCTAAGCAATATAAAGTGGGTCATAGGCTCTTTTTTTTCATTTATTTCACCATTATTGCCTGGAAATGACGGAGGCGAGCACCTAAAATGCCTCAGGATATCTGAAAAGGGCGAGCTTTCGGCTTCACGCGACCCGATGTATCCCTGCGACATCCAGAGTCGGTTGACACTGTTCTGATGCGCCACTGCACGCACTAAAACATCGAATAGTCCTGGCGGAATAAGCGCAGCACCCACTGCACAGGAAACCTGCTTTCTCTTTTCAATTTTTTTTTTTTTTTGGGGGGGGGGGGGGCAGTGGAGTAAGAGATGAAATAGCAGGCGCTACAAGCGCTCTACGGCACCCTCGTCTCAACTCCACGATCCTCAGAGAGACAAAGTTGGAATTTGCTCTGCAGTGAAGCATTCCTCAATCTTCCCTAGTGCCCTGAAGCAATATTTTCTTTCTTTGTTAAAGACAGAGTTAATCATTAATATCTTGATAGATCGTTACAAAGCAAGAAGAATTATATCTTTTAGGCTATATCGTGCTTATTCTATGTAATTAATGTGACACGATTGTGTTGTTTTGTTATGCATTGAAATGTCTATTGCTCTCGTTTTTCTCATTATGTACGTATTGAATTTCATAAATTGTTTGCTTTATCAACCAGTTCAGTACTAACCGATATTGTTTGCAATTTTTTGTGGGATACGTGAAAGACATTTACATCATAGTATACATCCTTACATTGCGATATGTATTCTCCTGTATTTGAACTGTGCCCCTTACACTGTTCTTTGGTACTCCGATGTATTCACTTCCTTTTAGTTGACTTGTGAATTAACAATCAACACCATTGTATATACAATTACTGTGGATCTTTTTTTATTCCTGCTATGCTAGGATTTCCTTTATATTTCTTTTATTGGACCTTCAACTAGCCTTCGGCTACAGGTCTGACAAGTGATTGTTACTTGTGTACAATAACCTGGAGAAAAAATAAACATCTTTCTTTAACTTTAAACATCTTTCCTTAACCGGAAAATTTCTTGGTTACTGTGTCCCGTTGATCGAATGTAAGTGTTTCTTTAGTTCGTGTCTTCGGGGGGAGACAGAATGCGCCACAAGAAAAAAAATTCCATCAATCGTATTAATGACTCCTCAAAGGTTAACGGCAGATTAAAAATGGTGCCCCTTCGGTTACCGTCACAGCGGTGCTGCGGCATCAAACTCGCACAGAAAGTTCAGGCTTCACGCATTGCTTTGCTGTGTGGGTCTCGTAAACTGCGAGCGCATCCCTTAAAAGCACCGTAAAAATTGCGCTTTATGCACTCTCTGCGCTTTATTTGTTATGTTCACTGTTTGTGCCCCAGTTCGTACACAAAACGCAATTTCATTTATTGTTATATTTAGGGAAGTCCCACTTGTTAGTTTGTTTGGACACTTTGTTAGTTTAAGCGTGTTTGCGGGTTTTTGGCCAGTACTGCACCTTTCCAACCGCTGTTTTCGTGCGAGTAGCACGAGCAGATTGAGGCTAATTTTTCGTTGCCTGTAATCATCTTGAATTGCTCAACGCTGAATTTCTTGGTGATTTTGTATTGTGATTTCGTTATTCAGCATGTCTGCGTAACAATAACTTGGCCCGAGTTCAATTACTTGTGCAATTCTTTCATTATATGTATTGCTTTTATTCATATGATATTTTAACTGATTTTAATAATGATTGTGTCATCTTTTTAAAGACTTTCGAAGTGCCTTTTGCAGGATTTGTGAGCTTGGTGCAGGTTTGCTCCTGCTTGTAAAGTATGTGGCACTAGAAGCTTGTTTAAAGAATTGCAAATGCGTGGATGTTCCATTTGAAAGGACTGCACTTATGGCTACATATGTGGCTCTGCTCATTCCAGGCTTCCAGGACATTTATGTCCAGACTGTGTGTAGCACCACTCTAACAAGCTGCAATAGAGTAAAAGCTACACTATGTAGTCACTTCCTGTCGACAATGTGTAGTTTAATTACTCTAGTGCTAGTACTCTCACCTCCTTACCCCCCCTCCCCACGCCCCAGAAGAGGCAGAGTTGGAGTAAAAAAAAGTGTCGCATATGTGACCCCTCCACTAATAAAATCACGTTTGCAACTTTAATACACCATTTCTTTTTAGAATGGAGCTCCCGATGACATCGTCAATTAATTTTTACGAGTTTCTTGCAGCAGACATCACCGGTAAATGATATATTACGAGGGCTGATCAAAAAGGTTTCGAACACGCACATCAGAAAAACTGCCAGACCTCGGAAAAAATAATTTTTCAACATAATCTCCGCTCACATTAATGCATTTCTCCCATTTTCCTGGAAGGCTTTTGATGCAATGCAAAAAAAAACTTCCTTCCTGGTTGCCGAGCCACTCCTCTACGGCAGTTTTAAGCGAGTTCAAGTCGTCAAACCTCGTTCCCTTGAGGTGTTTCTTCAAATTCGGGAAGAAATAAAAGTCACTCGTGGCCAGGTCGGGACTGCAGGGTGGATGGTCCAGCTGTCCGAAACCACACTCTCAAATGGCAGCTTGGGAAACACGAGACCTGTGAACCGGGGTGCTGTCGTTCAGGAGGAGGACGCCGCTTCTCACTAATCCTCGGCGTTTATCCACGATGGCTTTATGCAATTTTTGAAGAACGTTGGCCTAGTACTCGCCCGTAACTGTCCTACTGTTTTGAGGGTACTCAATGAGCAGGATCCCCTCTGCGTCCGAAAAAGGTGTCGCCATCACTTGCCTCCCTGACCGTTGGGTCTTGAATTTTATTCGGAGGTTGGGCACCCCGAATAAAATTCCACTGCATAGACTGCATAGACCACTGCATAGACTGCTGTTTGCTTTCTGAGTGCCAATGATACAGACACGTCTCATCCCCAGTCACAAGGCGGGAGAGATAATCTTCTGGGTCGCTTGAACAGAGGTGCAAAAGTTCCCTTGATGAATGCATGCGGTGGTGTTGATCTTGCGCTGAGAAGTTCCGTGGCACCCATCGTGCCGAGATCTTCGACATAGCCACAACATCGTGGCGAAAGCACTGCCATAAGAAATGTTCAATTCTCCGACAACTTCAGACACCTTGATTTGGCGATTATTCATGATAAGGCTCTGCTGAGGCTGAATGATACGAATCGATTGAAGTGGTCGGCCGCCCTAACCTTGGGTGGTCTTCCGCGTGCACACGGCCACGTTTAAACTCGGTGAACCACCAAGTCACTCTAGCATATGAAAGACATTCACTGCCATACACATTCACCATCCTACTGTGAATTTCTTTGGTAGAACTTCCTTCTTTGTAAAAAAAAAAATTAACGCTCCGATACTCGAGCTTGAAATCTTTGGAGGACGCCATGTTTGACTGACTGATGCAGACCAAGTAACGAACTGGAAAGCTTGATATTGAGACCGTGCTAGGATGCAGAGATGACCTAAACGAAAGGTACAGAGAGATCACTGTCAGATATTTGGTTATAGCCAAATATTTCCTAAGAGCTATTCAGCATCAAATAAACCTGTCGTAACAAAACTTCCTGGTTGACCTAGAAAATGTCCTTTCATTACAACTTTGGGGCATGCGGAGCAGCAGCTGCCATCTTGTGCCGGTGCTCTGAAGCACGTCGCCGTTCTGCATGTCATGCGGGCGAGAATACAAATTTGCTTTCGGTGTGACCCCGAGGAACTAGCTACGACCTGGATCGCCGCTTTAATTGGTCGGCCCAGGTGATATCGGTGAAGAAGCGGCGTGCGAGCCAATGGCGAAGAGCGAAATGAAAGACAAAAAAAATCGTTACAAAATTAGTCACCAGGACGTCCTCAAAATTCTTTTCTCTGTCTCTAAACCGAATTATTCAACTCGTTCGTTGCCGGGTGAGATTCACTCAGGAGCGGACGCCCAAATCACTTAAAATTTAATAAAGACGTAGTTATCATTAACCACGGCCATGGCTGTACGGGAACAGCGGCCACGAAGCAAACAACCGCGGCACCTACGCATGCGGAAATTCTCTAGGTATACGGCATTCGCCGGCGCGCCCACGTAATTGACGCGACCGACGTAGCGGAAAATATAAAAGCCGTCCCGGTTACCGCCGATTTCGGGCGTGCTCGGGAGCGCGCAACCAACCGACCAACCAACCGACCATCAAGCCAACCGACCATCGCTGATCGACGCCGTATAACAAACGCGGTCGCGCATGATACCATGTGCGCGAGACTTCGAAAAATAAACCGACGCCGGTGGGCCCTTGTGCTACGCCGACCAAGCGTAAGCGGGAAGTAGACGAGCGGTGTGATGGCCGAAGGTGATGAGATTGCGCCTTCGGTTGGGCCCGGAGTAATCCCCGCAAAATGACTCCTCGCACGCGAAACGAGCTAGGGGTTGCTGCGCGACAGCTGCCTGCAAGCATCGTCGTGTGACGTCGCTATATACTCGCTGCAAGAAACACAGCCAAGAGCCGAGTGTTCAGGGAAGCGCCCACGCCGCTATATGAGAGCGCGTGCACTGTACGGGAGAGACCACGTGACCTGGCGCCGCAGAAGAGCGCGCATGGGTTGTTCGCCTTTCGTGCGCGACGGAGCACGTGAAGGTGGCCTAACGAGGTGGCGCGACGTCGCAATAATCGCTTTCGCTCTCACGGCTGAGCATGCTCGGCCATTTCACGAGCCTGTCTGGGAGAATGCTTTTACGTAACACAGCCTTTCACTGTTCCGCTAGTCTAATTTACGACTGCGACTGATAATTTCTTAGTGAACGACCAGTGCCCTATAAAGTAAATACTCACCAAGCTGAAACGGCTTTCTGCAAACAGACTGATTATTCTGTAGGGATTGAGAAATGCAAACCAATAAGAGCTTAGTAAGTACGGAGTCCTTTTACAGCGAAGCTGTACATAGCTACCATGCGGCTGTGGTCGATGTTCGTCCGTCTACGCGTCGGGTCGACACGAAAAAAAAAAATTCGTCTCCAGTTTCGCGTGAATGCTCCGTAGCTCTCAGCCTAATGTAGGTGTCTTGGAAAAAATTAAACTGAAATTGGCCGCCATACTGAAATCGTCCGCTAAGACGACTCTATTATGACGCCGAGTTTCATTTACTTGTCATAACTAGTTAGTTCACAGTGTAGGGGTTGGAGGACGGGACTTCGGGATGGAAACCAAACTTGGGAGTATTTATTCTACATTCTATACAGGGAGGTGAGCGACAAGTAACATTCTTACAGTCATTACGGGCCGGCAGCAACTCGGACGCTGCGGCCCGCGGCAAGAAGTTCGAGAGAGGTGAAACAGGGAATCAGGGCATATCCCAGAATGCTCAGGTCTCTCTGGAAGGCTTCTTATAAACCCTTCGAGCACTGGTAGTCACGTCATGTTCGACCAATAGGAGAGTCCGCTCCGATGACGCCACTTTCAGCCAATGGTAGGCGCCCGTGTCGCGGTGTCACACCTGGCGGCTCTCTGTGGTCTTGCCTCGCAGAGTGGCAATGCACTTCGAACGAGGAGAAGGGGAGGGCTGCTCATGCTCCATTGTCGGAGGCCCACCTGCTAATCCCGGCGGCGCACGAACTTGTTGGCACGTGAACTTGTTGCCTTAAACTTGTTTGCTCGGCCGCTCCTCTGGAATGTGCTTTCCTGCTTCGGCATTCCTCAATTAGCTGTGCTGTGACTCGAAGTGGTTTGGGGAACTCGAAGTAATCGCAGGAAACAGCTCCATATCTAACAGCTCGTCCTCGCCCCGGTTGTTCTGAATGGCCGGTGAACTCAATTCGCTGGCCATGAGGAACGCTGAAAGAAGCTGCAGGGTACTGGGGTCGAGCCTCGTTTGACAACCCTCGGGATCCTGGGCCCTGGAGAACATACGTCAAACAAACCAAACAACACAGCGCTGCACCACGCGTAAGCGCAGGCTCTTCACCCCTGACTCGCCAGGCTATTACTGAGTCAAAATCAACCCTGATCATTTAGTTCCCCAATTTTGACAAAGCAGTTCCAACCACCCCTCCAAACAGCTATCCATTTCTCCTCGAATGCCGACAAGACCAGAGTACTATTGTTGTTGCAAAACAAAAGGGTCGTTGACGATGCAAACAACAAATGAAAACAGCCGAACATAACTTAAGTGGCCTAACCACACGAACAGCATGTTTCCAATCTATCGCAGTGGCGTACTTATCGCACGTAATGGTGCCACTGAACAATCTGGTCAACCTCACAAGTACGTAATCACAAGCGCACTAGCCTTGTGGTCACTAAACAAAACGCGTACTTGCGTTGTAGGCAAACTTTTCACTTACGCTTACTCACGTTTCTTCCCTGAAAGTCCTACAGGACACGTGACATAAACGAACAATTAAACTTGCGGGACTTACACACTCCGCAGAACTCTTAAAATGATGCGTCTTCTACTAACTCATTCCACGCACGTTCACTAAAGAAGTCAGAATACGGCTGCCTTCCACACACACTAGCAACCCAGTCATAAAGTCTGCTTCCTTTCGTCCACACAGGACACGCGCTAATGGAACTAAGAACGCTTCTCCGTGCAAATCATGCACTCACTGAAAATCTACGCGCTTAACCTTAGAAAATTCAACACTTAAAAAGAAAGAAGGTTAAATAACACACACGCGCGTTACGATAGGCCTCTTAACAATAACCTTGACCCTCAGGTTACTCACACACGCAAAAAAAAGCCTATCTACTTATTAATGAGCATCTCGCGAGACTACATGTTTACTTAAACGCGTCTTTCAAATCTCGGAGCTTTTCTAACAAAACACAAACAGAGCTCATACCTTACACATTGAAAGAAACTCTAGTCTCAAATCGCGAAATTTTCCGATGCTCAAAAATAAAACAAAATAACACGTTTTCCTACTACGGAAGCTCTCTTGGCCTCCCATTCCAAACGCTTACGTCTGACTCATACTTTGAGTCGTACCCGGGGAGGTCGCGTACCGAAAGCTACTCTGGCTGCCGAGGAACAACAAAAGGGCTGACTAACTATCAGCTCCCCCAAGACGTTACGGTCTCCTGCCAATTTGCGTCCCCGCGCCCCGCTTTCAACACGAACTCGATTGACCGCGTCGCTACTCCCCACCTGGTCTCGTCCTGCCACCTTGCGTTTCTTCGAACTGCACGCTGAGCTGTGAAAAGAACTACGGAACGACGAGGAGTTTAACTGCCTCGTGCCCTTTGTCCGCGTCCGTGCAGAACATTCTTCGCGGTCCCCCTTTGACCGGTGGCTTGAACGTTTTCGATGCGTCAACATCGTCCAAAACGACCGCATCTTTTTCCTCGCGCCCTGCCCATTTGGGTTTCTCGCCATTTTTGGCGGCGCTACATTAATTACCGTCTTTCGGTCTTTACTGCGCTTCTTTTTACGGCGCTTTCTCTTTGCACTCGCTTTCCTGTCGCCTTCTCGTGCCTCGTGCTGGCCGGTACACATTTCGTCGGCCCGGATCGGTCTCTTACCCGCACAGTCTGAGTGATTTACATTTAAATCTACTCTCTCTCTGCCTCGACTGGCGGACAGCTCAACCGACTCTGGCACAATGCAGCAGGCTTTACTCGAGTAAGACAACTCGCACTCTTGCGAACTGCCCTCTACTACATTGCCCAGCTCACGCTGTGAATCGGCACACAGCCCGTCGGTATCGATCGCTGTCTCACGTGCACAGTCCGAATGATTAATAACGGAATCATCCCTATCTAGGCTATCTAGACTGGCGGAGAGCCGCACCGATCCCTGAACAATGCAGTTGTATTCTTTTGAGCTACACAGCTCGAAATCCTGAGAATTACCCTCAACTGCATCGCTCAGCTCGCACTTCACTCCTGCACGCAGATCTGGCACTACATGGGTGCTCGCTTCTGTCGCGTCAACAGTACCCTTTTCTTCACTAGCAACCTCGCTAACATTACCAGCGACGCACACACGCGGTAACTGTGCCAATTTGTTCGCAGCTGGCCTAGCTGTCTCCACAGTCATCTGTTGGCACAGCACCTCGTCGCTCTCACTCTGGCCTTTAACGGCCTCTATTGCCACTAAGGCATCGTTAGCAGCTAGCCTTTTCCCTTCACTTATGAATCTGCAGCCAATCTCACAGGCACTACTCTTTTCGTCGGCTTCTGGCAAAAATCCGCTCGATGCTTCCGCATCCTTTCGCTCTGTACTACCTACAGAATTCTCAGACAGCCGTTGTTTCTGTGCCAATAACTGATCACAATGCTGTATCTCTTTGATCAGTGCTGCCTTCTCTCTCTCATACTTTTGCTCACGCTCAAGCTTATGTTCCTGATACTCACGTTTGCGTTCATTCTCACGTTCGTGACGCTGACACCTAAGAGTAAGTTCTTGAAGCTCCTGCTTCCGTTCATTCTCGCGTTTTTCACGCCTACTCTTACTCTTAAGTTCACGACGCTCCCGCAAACGTACACGACGCACACGCTCCCGTGACTCCTGTATCACCTCCCAAGCAAGCTCAATGCTTTTGTCATCATTACCACTATCGTTAATCGCCTTTATGATAGCTGGCGTTTCCATCCGTTCGTCCGCCTCAACTCCCAAATCGTCGCACACCAACAACAAGTCTAACCTCGTCAACCTTCTAAGATCCATGGCAGCTGCCCCGACAGGTGGTTAAAACTGTTTTCCTTAATTAATTTGTGCAAACACACAATGCAACAAACTCCCGATTCCCAGAACTATCAAAATTGAACACACAACCTTTGAGTCTGGCGAATCATAAGGAAAAAAACCACGCGCTCACTTACGGTTGCAGCACCCTGCCATCCGGTTCATTCGTCCGCTGTTTCCGGTTCCTCCGGACTCCCTGGGTCGAAGGCTCGCTCCTTCTTCGCTGCTCCCAGTTTCTTCGGACCTCTTTCGACGAAGGCTCTCTCTTCTTCGCTCTTCCCGGTTCCTTAGGATCTCTCTTGACGAAGGTTCATCCGTAGCGCTGCCACCAGCTGATGCATTCGGAGGCGATCCTACCGCTGCCAACCAGATGTAGGGGTTGGAGGACGGGACTTCGGGATGGAAACCAAACTTGGGAGTATTTATTCTACATTCTATACAGGGAGGTGAGCGACAAGTAACATTCTTACAGTCATTACGGGCCGGCAGCAACTCGGACGCTGCGGCCCGCGGCAAGAAGTTCGAGAGAGGTGAAACAGGGAATCAGGGCATATCCCAGAATGCTCAGGTCTCTCTGGAAGGCTTCTTATAAACCCTTCGAGCACTGGTAGTCACGTCATGTTCGACCAATAGGAGAGTCCGCTCCGATGACGCCACTTTCAGCCAATGGTAGGCGCCCGTGTCGCGGTGTCACACCTGGCGGCTCTCTGTGGTCTTGCCTCGCAGACTGGCAATGCACTTCGAACGAGGAGAAGGGGAGGGCTGCTCATGCTCCATTGTCGGAGGCCCACCTGCTAATCCCGGCGGCGCACGAACTTGTTGGCACGTGAACTTGTTGCCTTAAACTTGTTTGCTCGGCCGCTCCTCTGGAATGTGCTTTCCTGCTTCGGCATTCCTCAATTAGCTGTGCTGTGACTCGAAGTGGTTTGGGGAACTCGAAGTAATCGCAGGAAACAGCTCCATATCTAACAACAGTGAAGCTGTAAACGTTACAGAATTCCCGTCTGCTGACATTACATGGCCGTCTAAGTAGTGAGTACGGTTGCAGAACACGCCTTTAACTCTTGCTTTATCAAAACTACCCCAAAGTAATTTATACGACAATTAGCCGCTAAGGTGGCTGTAATCTTACGCCCAGTTCCATCTACTTTCCGTAACTGCGTAGTTCACGGTGAAGTTCTAATTATTATGAAATTCCAGTCTGAGATGCGGTGGTACTTGCACATGTCACTACTTCGTAGAGGAATAATAATAAATCACTCCACAGTCAAAAGATGTATTCGTTGCCTGTGTCCTTCAATAATCAATCTGTGAATCAAAGGTGCTTATTAAAGTGCCCAGGAACAACCTCGAGGGTCTTGGTGCTGACGCACTCGGCAAAACAATGCACATGAAGAGCAATGCAAGCTCACGCACACATACACAAGTACGCACGCGAGGACACATGAAAAAAAAAGTAATAATTTCGCCTATAGAGATTTTTAACAGAGTATAACATGTGTACACGAAGAGAATACAAAACAAAAGTGGAGAAACAGCAAAACGTATAACAGAATTACGGAACACACAACAGATATGAGAGTTTTCGTTCAGTTATTGAAATTCCTCTGAAACTCTTTTCAGGAAAGTATTAAAACTAGGCATGAAGATATTCAGGAATTTTGTATAGGTGTTATATGTCGCCTGCGCTCTAGATAGAGGGTCACAGAAATCTGGAGGCTGAAAGGCGCGCTCTTTCCTTGTGCCTTTCTGCGAAATGTAAAAGCGCACATTAGAAAGCAAGTGGGAACAGCAGATTTTCCCATGTATTAATTTGTGAAGAAAAAGAACACCCGATTTGTTGCGTCTTCAGGTGAGGATAGGTAACGTGAGTGCCTCTGTTAGCTCTATGGAGGTGAAAGTTTTTTAACAGAATTGATGTTTAAATATAGGTGCGAACATTTTTTTCTTTGCACATATCCGAGAAGTTCACAATTTGTCCTACAAGTGCCGCCCTAAACCACGGAGGCGTACTCAAGAACGGGAAGGCATACGCCCTTATATAAAGTTACAAATGACACAGGTTGTTTGTGGTCTCTCGTCACCCGACATACTGTCCCGCGCGTTCGAAGTGCACGCTGCCTCGTCTATTGAGCGTGGCACGAGAAATTGAGAAAGCTATCGAAGTACACTCCAAGGTCCTTTGTTGCCTAAGCTCTTGGCAGGTGAATGTCTTTAAGGCTGTAGGGAAATAAGATCCTGTTATTCTTCCGCATGAAGCTTAAAATTTTCGTTTTTGATGCGTTTATGAGCAGCTTGTTTCCAGCGCCCCATGACGTAAAATTCGCAATGTCCTTCTGAAGAGCGGCGCAATCATTAACATTTTTTACCGCTTTGAAAAGTTTCACGTCATCAGCATATTACAAAACTGAAGAGTTTCGAATTACTGCCAGACCTTCCTTAATAAACAGCGAGAAAAGAAGAGGGCCCAGGACTAAGAAGAAGAAGAAGAAGACCTATACATACATTGATGCGTCGATTGAGGTAAAATGCATCACAGCTTCGCCGCTCGTTCTTCTTCGCAGAGGGGAAGGGCTGATGAATTTTTGCACTTGTACATACCTGGGGGTAGCCTTTGGAATTGAATGGAACAAGCAAACTAAGGGCATGTCCAGTCAGGAGACAGATAGCTCCCTGTTGCCTCTCTTCATGGGCAGTTTCAAAATGTAGGAATGGAAGAATGAACGACAACCAGCCTGTCTAGAGTTCTGACATAACAGAGCAGGTGCATGTGAAGCAGTGAATTGAGCCTATCCCACCTGGTTTAACATTCCCTGCTTCTTCCGCCCATCGGAAGCTTGCAACGTTCTCTTGGTCTGACGCTTTCGCAACTTAACGCTTTGCTTTCACCGAGCCCACACCCATTCGCGAGTTTGACAAGCTATCCAGGAGTTGAGATAAGCGCAGCGGAAAACAACAACCACTGTCGGCGACGTTGTGCGCCACAATGGAAAACAAAAAAAAAATGAGACGAGAAATAAAAGCACCATTATTACAGTATAAATGGTGTTTTGTTTTAATATAACGTTCTAATAACAAAAATATACCCATCCATATGTATTTCAGTACACTTCAAGTGGTCTTAATGACTCTGAAAGCTCCTAGGATCACATTAGTGGCTGAAACCGAAAATATATTGATCTGTAGAATTAGTTCAAGTTGGGCAAGTTGGAATGAATTCATTGTAGCTAATGCTCAAATAAGGCGAGGATGCGCCACCTGTATGCATTAGTTACGATAGTTACGATGGATATTTTGAGAGAAAGAAACAGAAGAAGGGGGAAAGGCAGGGAGGTTGACCAGAGGGGAAGGTTCGGTTTACCACCCTACGCCAGAGGGAGAGACGAGGGGTAGGTAAAATGATAGGAAAGTAGAGAGAGAGAGAGAGAGAGAAAGAGAGGGAGCACAGATACATAATTACAGTCGGTCGCTATCACCGCATGCCATCACCGCGCAACACAGTAGCACTATAATCATCAGTTGGGGCTACAGCCATTTGTCCAAGCCTGTTGTCCTCAAAGATTGCAACAGTACTCTCGTCGGCCTTGGCTGCGATGGCTTGTGATGTCGACATTCTAAAGTTACTTCCTCTGTTAAAGGTCCTCGATAAAAGCGTGCTATCTTGATTGTGAGCGATTGTCTCTGCAAATTGCAGCGAGAACGGTCACAAAGAACGTGTTGAAGAAGTTCCTCACTACCACAGTTATCACAAGAGGCATTGTAGAGCCATCCGATTCGAAATGCAAACGACTCCGGTAAAGCCATTCCTAGCCATATTCGATGAAGCAGGGTAGCCCCGCGTCGGAAGAGCCCAGGTGGGATGCCACGTTGCCAGGATACACTGTACAGATCTCAGTTCTCTCCATGCGCATTCACACAAGTAGCACAAAGCGCGGTAGGATATTCCGTCTGGTACCAGGGATGAAGAACGCCTGCACAGAGCAAGAGCCGCCTCAAGTTCTTTCTTTGTGAAAGGAATATCCGTGGGGCAGTCACACAAAGCAGGGATGTCACTGAGGCTTGGACTGGTTTACGTGGCCAGTGCTTCTTGCAGAAAAGCCTTCTGCAACATCAACATGCAACCACCTCTAGAAGAGCGCCAGGACTTTGAATGGAAAGCGTTGTTCATGGAGGGAATGCAGACCACGTACCACTTTCATGTTCTCCATGTGTGGGAAAGTGGCTTCCGGGGTTCTAGTGACTGGAAAAACATTGTCCAACGTTGAGATGCTGCTCTATCCATGCAACGCACGATTTTCTTCTGTATTCGTCTGGCTATCCTAAGGACATGGGGGGATTTCGTACGCCGCCAACTCTATATGCAAATCGGTGTGTTTCGACGACACCGTGAGCGTGTGCGTCGCATCATGCACTGCACAACTGTTTCCTCTAATCCAAAGGAAAAGCCTTCTCGGCAAGCATCTCCGATGGCAGAATGAAAAGTAGTCCAGTCATTTAATCGAATGGTGACCTAGCTTTCCTACCTATATGGCTGTGCGCTGTTGAGGATGCTCGGTCTACTAAAGGCTTCCGCAGATCCGGATCAACTTCGTTAATTATCGCGTGTATCACTTTCAGCCTACATCTTAAGTGCAGGCACCATCCTTCGAGAAGTGATAGTCCAAGGCGCAGAGTTTCACAGCACTTGCGCAGAAAAGACAAAGTAAGCAAGAACGCACAAAATCCTCCCTCAAGAGTACCGGCAAAGCTTTTAGATGTAAGAATGCAAGCGCGACTTATTAGTGTTGATAAGTTGCGCAAGGGGTGCTTGCTGCTTCTGGATTTTTTAAATATGTTCAGCATCAAACCTGCAGCACGAGAGATCCGATAGCACGCACGACACGAATGCGCAGAATGACGCTGCGCAATCTTCAATCTACGCGGACACCATCAACTGCTCCGGAATGCAGGGTGACACATATTCAACCGCGAACACTACGGAAGATACTCTAACGCGTTATTTCGTTTCAGGGTTCACCTGCATTTATAACAGTGACTTTATTCAGATTCCGGAAACATGCTATTGGGATTCCTCGATGCTTGGAATCTGGCTGCAGAGCGATTAACTGTCACATTTCCACGTAATTACGCACGACAGGCGTTTTCATGATTTAGTTCCTGTTCGCAGATCAATTTATGTTGATGCTGCCAGTACTGGACGGTCTTGACCAGTTTACCATGGCTTCTGATGAATGCCGATTGGGCATGGTACTGTCGTTGTCGCATTACTTTGGTTTCATTGATTTTCTTTTTTTTATTTACGCTATACTGCAGACCTCATGTAGTCCAGGCAACAATTATTATTATTATTATTATTATTATTATTATTATTATTATTATTATTATTATTATTATTATTATTATTATTATTTGTTTTGAAAACATATATTCATATTACAGGAAAGGGAAAGTGAGGAGAAGGCTGACAACTGCCACCGGAAGGGGCACAATGCCTGTCTACTCTTCAGAAAGAAGGAGATAGAAAGATAGAAATGGTAGATAGGAAGGAGGGGGGAAAGAGCGATGGAAGAGCAAGATGCCAAATCTAAAAGCATATGTATAACACACAAGCAGGCAGGGCAAAACGAAAACATACAATATTCAAAACGCCAAGAAACAGTAGTGCAAGTCAATAAGTTATACGCATGATCATTAGGAGCAGAAAGGCAGAGTATAGAGGACATGATTAGAAGGAAATAATTATACGAAACTGGCAACGGCATTTCTATAATTTTTATTTTCAAACACTTATTCGGGTAATAAATTCCATTCCGTCACTGTTCGCGGAAAATATGAATATTTTTATTCTTTTGTTTGTGAAAACGTGATCTACAGGCTTATGAGAGTCTCGCATGTGGCTCCAAAATTTCTGCGGGTCATTTTCCATAAATTGTGAATGGCTTTCACTAAAATATTGTTGTCTATCCGAGCCAATATTAGGTGACAGCTCAGCTTTAGGGTTTATAAAGATACTAGTGTTAGAAGAATTTTTCCGTCTGAGACGGTTACCCTTCCTTTTTAATTCAGTGATATACAAACTAATCTAGGGGTTTACTTTTTTAAGCGCTTGTTCTTATTGAGTATAAATATATTGATGCATTTCTGAGAGTTATCTTTACATTTGTTCCCTAATTCACATATGCTGCTGCCCAAAAATGTGCCCAAAGCAAGTTCCAGGTAGTCCAATATTGATTCATCTTTTGCCCTTTGAATAATCTTTTATGGTCTTATACTTTCTCAGAAGCGCTTGTCGACCACGCGATAAGGAAAATATCACAGCTACGAGGTTATGGTCTGATATACCCTCATGTACAACACAAGAAAAGCCTGAATAACACCGGTCTAGGAACACGAGATCGAGGATTGAACTCGACGAGCCATGTACTCTTGTTGGTTCAGTAAAAACTTGATGGAGGTTTCGGGGCATAAGTTCTCCCATTGAAAACTCTGGTGTTTATTCACACCTTTTACAAGCTTCTTCACAGTTACTTCAATGCGGCGGTAAACGCGAACGGACAGGTGGACGTCCAGACACAGAGACACATGCATACGGAAACCAGCAGCACTGTGGAGCACACGCCGACAAAGTGTTTCACCTTGCTACTCGTGTGGAGGCACCATCAACGACGGAAGAGCGGTCGGTCGATGAGGAAGCAAGATTATGGAAGCCCCACAAGGACACGGCCGAGAAAAAACACCGCGACAATAAAAAAAAAGCGAGGGTAACGGCGTTTCCTCGCTCGCCAGACCTCCAGCTGCCTCGGTCCATTTCCCGGGGATCAGCGAGCATAGCTGCAAGGCTCAATGGATGGTTCAGGGTTCGGTTGGGGGGCGGTGGGGAGGCACAGAATGTCGGCACGTGGATGAGGAGAAGGAGGGCGGCGGGTTCAATACGGCTTCCACGCACGCTACGCCGTCCGTATACACAAGAGGAAGACCGAGGCTCATCGAGGAGCAAACAACGCACAAGAATGGAAGGGACTGGAGGCCGCGCGAAAGCTAAGAGCACGGGGATGAGTGGAACAACAGACCAGGGCTAAACACGCAAGGACGGCGCGGGCTCCCGGAGGAAAACATGAACGAGCAGAGCAGATCCCTCGCCGTCGTCGGCGGAGGACAGCGGCGCGTCAGAATCCCTGTACGAGATCTCGGCTTGGGAGGCGGTTGAGGGCATCGTACGCGAGCCGAGCTCATCTTTCCGCTTGCACGGGAACGATCGGCATCGCTCCAGGAAGCTCTCGGGCCTCGTGGCATGCAACCGAGCATGTGGGGGGCGGGCAGTTGAGGAGGAAGAGCGCACAATAAGCGTGCCATCCACGCCGGTCAGCCGGCATAGCCTTTTCATGAGGCCTGCTCCCCCGCCGAGCCGTATTTTATCTCCGCTCAAGGCGGCGAGTTATCGCTGCCCAAAGACCAACGCACGCTCGGATGTACTGCAGAGACACTAGTAACGCCGCCTCAGCTGCGCCGGTGTCGTTTGTATACGTCCGTCGATGGCACGCCATCTGCGCGTTTCAAGCTGCGAGCCTGTCGCTCTCCGAGCAGTATTGCATACCCAGATCCTATATACTTTGTGTTATCAGTGTCGGGCAGGGGACTGCAATCGCCGCCTCGCTTCTTTTCCTGGGGGCGTTTTGCTCTCTTGCCCTTCTTCCGCTTTTTGTACTGCTGCTTGTATGGCGTGCTCCGGTGGCTGCAGCTTTTCTCATCATCGTTGCCGTCGTATAGGGTGTCGCAACACGAACTCGCCACGCGGGGTACCCTAGGAGTAAGTTGTCGGCCGGTGGCTTTACTGATCCGATGGGCTTCCCTCCGAGGTAACCTTGTTTTCGTTTCATTCTTGTGTGTTCGCACATATGTTCCTTCTCTCTTCCTTTTCTTAGCGAACGCAACCAACTTATAGCTGATTGCCTGGTTCGTCTGTTGTTGCGCGCGTGGCACGTAACTGCTGGACTTCTACTCTATTGATTGGTGCTTCGGCTATATCATGACGATTGTCCGGAGATAGAAACGATGCATGGAATTTGCAGATGCCAGTGGCACGTTTCGAGTAAACTTTCCCTGTCTATGTGGTTTGCATACCGCACATAGCAGGTGTGTGAACTAAAATCTTGCAATTGTCAAAATTGATTGATTGATTGATTGATTGATTGATTGATTGATTGATTGATTGATTGATTGATTGATTGATTGATTGATTGATTGATTGATTGATTGATTGATTGATTGATTGATTGATTGATTGATTGATTGATTGAGAGTGAGTGAGTGAGTGAGTGAGTGAGTGAGTGAGTGAGTGAGTGAGTGAGTGAGTGAGTGAGTGAGTGAGTGAGTGAGTGAGTGAGTGAGTGAGTGAGTGAGTGAGTGAGTGAGTGAGTGAGTGAGTGAGTGAGTGAGTGAGCAAAACGCCAGTTGTACAGCAGCTTCGGAAACACTTTAGTGAACGTAATCAATCAATCAGTCAATCACAATTTTTCCTTTAGTAGTGTGCATTGGACAGGCTGAACTAAACTACAGTAATAAACTACCCTTGAGTTCTTGGAAATCTGTGTGAGTTGAGGTATATTTGAGAGGACTGGGCTATGGCCCCCAGAGCGGTCAGAAGTGGTGCTTGAAAATAGATATCAATTTAATCTGAATGCGTTCACCGAGGTCAGAAATAGATTTGCATGTTCCACCCCAAACTATAGAGGCATTCTCGAATAGTGGAAGGCAAACAGTAGGACACAATTTTAGTAAGGCAACAGCAGAGTGGAAATCATGGTATATACGACAAACAATAGCAAGAGCGCGAATGGCACGTTGTTTCGCATGCTTAGCCTGTGAAGAGAATATTAGCATTTTAACTCTTTTGTAATTGAACGAAAAAATCTGTACGATATCAAGAAGCTATTTGAGGCTCGAGCTGGTTGCCTCAGAACAAAAACATACCGGAGCAAATATTCGAAAGTAGATGAACCATGTGTACGCTTCAGCAAAAATGCGGAGACCACTCAGCACACTCTAATGGAATGGTGAGACCCAGTGAGACCTGTAGGTAACGTACAGCTTCAAGAAGCGGTTGGGTCTAAAGTGGATGGAAGCATCAACGGGTCAGCAGTCCAGATAAGCAAGAGACGTTCAGAGTATTGGTAGAAAAAAGGAGGGAACAAATTGATACGACCAGATCGGTTAGAGGCATCCGTAACGGCACAAGGCAGATAGAGAAGTTCTCTTAGAAAAATAAAAGTGATTTAAGAGATGTATACAAATATACTAGAATGAAAAAGCGTGTATGCATACCTGAGCGACTCAAGCAGGCTAGGTGACCATTTGTTATCGCTCCGTTTTAAAGGGGATACCAATAAATCCTCATTGTCCGAACTGTATCATTAACTTCATGTTACGCATTTGCATGGCACACGATACATGAATGCTAAATCTCGGAGGGCTGACGCACGCGCAGAGGGCTTAACATATAACGGTAACTTAACACTCGCTGCAGTAGCTTTGTGGCTACAGCGTTGGGCTGCTAAGCTCCATCTAGGTCGCAGGTTCAAAACCAGCCACGGAGGCTGGATTTCAATGGGGTCGAAATGCAATAACGCTCGCGTGAATAGGTTTATGTGCACTTTAAGCAACTCCAAGTGGTCAAAAAAATCCGGTGTGCCCGCTACGGCTTACCTCATAATCAGAGTTCGTGGTTTTGCCTCGAAAAGCCCAGGTAATTAAACTTTGAGAATCAATTGCCATATCCCACAAAGATAAACTGGTCTGTTGGCTGCGTGCCTCCAAGAAACCTTGTGAACACACGCTATGTTCATCTCGCAATGAATCCAATTTGCTGTGCCGACAAGACTCACGCTAGCGAAGAGCACGGCGAATGGCTCCAAAAAAAAAGTGACGTCACCTGGCCGAGGGCCCTCGACGGACGCGCAATTTTTTTAACAGGTGCAAGTGATGTCGAAGCTATTTCAGCTTTCCACACCTTCAAAACAAGGGAGAAAAAGAAACTCATAAATGTGGTGTCGATGTTCTATTAGGACCTCCGCGAGAACCCATGATCGCTCATCGTGGAATGCCCTTTCTTTTGCGTAATACGGCCGAATCACTCGCACGAGACAAATTGGGATTCTTAACTCTCGTATACGGGAGTGCCTCCTGTATTACCATAATTGCTTAGGGAGATTCAAACGAGAAAAAGAAGCGCACTCTTGTCAGCGTAGCATATATACCGCATATAACTACGTAAGACCCTCATGACTCACTTACCCCTACATTTTAGATAGTTCAAGATAAAAGTGTGTAACAGCTGCGTCTTACAGTACTCACGTACGGGGCAGAAACCTGGAGGCTCACGAAAAGGTTTCTACTTAAATAGAGCACGACGAGGGTGCTTTCCTTGCTTCTGGCACAGTTGTGGGGTACTTTTCTTCTATATCACTGCTGTAGTCCAAGGCAGGATTGCGAACTTCATGCACTGTATCATCATAGCTGCGGCTATCATCCAGGTCATAAGTATACTGTTTAGCAACAGAGTCTGTGCTTCCATTGTGTTTAGAAGGGTGCACAGTAAGTCGAGGTGGTGTGCTTGTTGGGGTGTCAGCAAGGGCCCGCTCAATACGATGTTTGTAGTCAGAAAAAAAGGCATCCCGGTCAAGTGACATAAACAGAAAAAGATGGAGCTGGGCAGGTCATGATGCGTAGAGTAAATAACCGGTGGACCATTAGAGTTACAGAATGGGTGCCAAGGGAAGGGCAGCACAGTCCAGGAATTAATGCGGAAAGCTAATAGGTGGGCTGATGAAATGAGGAAATTCGCAGGCGCGATTTGTAATCAGCTACCGCAAGACAGCGGTAACTGGAGATCGTAGGGATAGGCCTTTTCCCTGGGGCTGTGGACATAAAAAGAGGGCTGATGACGATGATGACTATGACAGCTGCTTGTTTTTTTGGACGGGCACACAACCACACAGTTTTCTTGAGTGAGTGCATCTACACAGTTCAATTACGCTATGGATGTACTTCTTAGTGTAAGAGCAGGAACATTTGAGGCTTGCGAAATATTCTCGTGTGCGGGAGTGCCTCCTGTATTACCATAATTGCTTAGGGAGATTCAAACGAGAAAAAGAAGCGCACTCTTGTCAGCGTAGCATATATACCGCATATAACTACGTAAGACCCTCATGACTCACCTACCCCTACATTTTAGATAGTTGGTCCACTTGAAACTCCAGCTTGACTCGATGACGATTGTGATGATGGTCATGATGATGAAGACATGAACGTCCTCTTCGGAACTGGATGGTGGCATGTGCCACCACATTCGTTTGATTTTTTACCTTGCCGGTGCATTATATTGTTTAAATGCATTTATACACAAAGCTATACTGTTAACATACAAAGCCCGCTTCATTTCCTGTTTTCCCTTTCTTCGCACAGCCAATCTTCCAGCCATGTCGTAATATCGTATCGTAAATCCACCTCATCCCCGCACAACTGTCTGCTCGACCATTCACAAGAAGCGTTTTGGGTCTTGCGTTGTTGTGGTTGTTTATTCAATTCCACAATCATGTAGGAAGATACATATAGGCCAAACTGTTCGCTGCCTCAATGAAAGGCTAAAAGAACATGATTACGAGGTGCACCGAGCTTATCAGGGACACAGAGGAATTCACTGTCGCAATTGTGGATGTAAGCCTAATTGCTATGGGCGTCAAGTGCCGAAAAATCACTGATCACAACTAACGCGGGAGATTACTGAAGCTGATCTCATAGCAAGGGCTGGGAGCACGTGTGTTAGCACGCCATGTTTGTGCCGTCTTCATAGGTAGTAAGATTTCTTGAGAATTACGCGTTCTGTGACTTATGATGGTATAGTATTCTGTTGGTGTGACATTTTGTGAAGTGCTGTGACGACATTGCTTGATGCTTTCTCGGGGCTTTAGATTTCGTGAAATCTGCCAATAAAACCAGTTGGAAGTCAGCGCTCTATTCTTTCTTATGGCCGGTTCGGCTTGTTTCTTCCTTTCCATGTTGCGCTGTAGCAGTTCTAGAAAGTAACATATATACTTTCCACCACCAGATACATTTACGTTTCCCCTTAAAACCCACCTTATGAGCCCTTAAAACCAAAGGCTCACAAGATTATAGCACTACTTTCCTAATTTATCGCCGCATAAATACTCGGGTCATAACATATACCATAACATACTGGATCGTTGCTGCACCATTTGTCCATCCCACGCACGAACCATTTTCTGATAATTTCTCTTTAGAACTGCGTGTTGTCAGACACACTGCCCTGGCTTCTAACTGTGAATTATCAAAAGAATGTTTATTTTTATTTGTGTTATGATTAGTCCCTTCCTGTCGTATATCTCTGTTGGCATCCCGTTTGAGTCGGGGTGATGTGAAATAGGCCGCTAACCTGCTTGAGTTAAGTTCTACTCCATCTACTGCAGCCTAGCATTTTGACTATCTTTATTTCATAGTTTATTTCTCTTTGTTAAAACCACTCTCCATATATTGTAAAGTTATTATGTAATGTAGCCTGTTCTTGCCCTGGTATATCTCTCCCCCCTTTCTTCTCAGCAGTATTACAAACTTATCTTATCTTGACCGCTAACCAGTTAATGTACCCATCAGCTGTGAACCCCAGCGCTCCTGGACAGAGGACGTTGCCTACGGGTCTGACTGGCTGAATACATTGGCACTCCATTACAATTTACTGAGTCGTTTCCGGTCTTTTGCTGCAGGAGACACATATGCATCAACCTGTTTGGGATATTTGTTCCGCTCTGCTTCTTGTATGAAAGTGGGTGGCAGCGTCGCCCCTTCATTGGAGCAATAATTGCGTTTCAGGAATACTTCCAGGCGATTCCACGGTGAACATATTGTGATCAGGCACTCTCGCCGTCATCCCCCACTGCATTTGAGTAAAGGTGTGTTTCTGAAAAATCTCCTCATCGCGTGTATAAGTTAAGCCACTGAAGCGCAGTGTCCTCTTCAGCCGAGCGGCTACGCTGAGCTCCACTCGGTTTATTCGAGCATGTAGCTTGAAACGAGACACCAGTTTCTGAATACGGGATTTGAGTTGCCAAATGTCGGAAAAGAAATTTCCCCTGTATGGGGCACTTAGATCAAAGTGTGCACCTGATCAAGCTCAACCCAGTGACGCTGACAGCGCGAGTGATTACCGAATATTCAATTAATATTTCTTGAGTTGTCCGTGTGCAGTTTCGTACTGCTAAGCAATTAAACCGCCACCTGTGATTATTTACGATCAGTACAAAACGGTGGACAGCTCGCACGTCTAAGACAGGTTATGGTCCAGCTTCAGCGTTCGGAGCGAGCGGATGCGCGTCGCTTGAGCTTCGCCGAACATGGGCTCTCGTACCGTATTGCTTAGAGAGCCTTGGCCAGCTCCGACCTCGAGGATCAGCAACGGCTGATTGCGAGGGTCCAGGACGCGGCCTGAGCTCAAGGCATTCTGGAATGAGGACGCCTCTCCAAAGCTACATTCACCCGATAAAAAATGTTTATTCTCTCTCTCTCTCTCTCCACGACGTCACTGGCATTGCATCGGACCACCAAGAAATCACGATCCGGAACACCCGGAAACCTTTCCCCGATCCTGTAGGACATTTCGTTCTTTCTTTAGCGGCTCGAGAAGATCTGAAGCGGGCGTTGATCCATTAGTCCTAGCTCGCGTCGGCGAGTACAGGCCACCGGGCTTGGCGACGCGGCCCTTTGCACCATGGACGCTCCCATCACGGTAATTGCCGGCACGACCATGACCACCTCCACGTGACTCCAACCTGGGGTTAGCCCCCTCGACCATAGAGTTTCCTACAAATAATTATTGTATGAAACACGGCCCACGACCCCCCGGTCCCCATGGATGCCCACGACCGCGACGAGCTCACCTCGGCAAGCGAATACGAGGCCCCAGTACTTCAGCCGACCTCGTCTGCACCGCTGGGACCGGCGACTGACACCGATGCGAACTGCAACATGGCGATTTCCCGTCGTCAACGCCTACACCAGAAAATGCACGATCAAGCTCAGGCGGTAACAATGCGGACAGCCGGACCTGCAAGCATTCCGGCCAGCCACGCCGCCGCCGGGGCTGCCCCGGCGAAGAACGCTCCCGCTGCGTCGGCAGACGCGACATGCGTTGCGCCGGCGCGAATAACGCCACACGAGAAGGAGCCATGCCAATTACGACGGAAGTTGCCGCCGCTCCGACGCACAGACCTAAAAGTCATCATACGGCTGAAAAAAGATCTGGCTATTGGAAACTTCACGACACACCAAATCTCCCGTGCCGTTGTTGGTGGCGGGCAGTTCTCAACAACATTGCACGGGTGACCGCTTCATCATCCGCACCCGCCTCGGGTTGAACATTAATATTGCCAGCACGACACATGTTGACACAGCCCAAATTCTTCGCCCGATCACCACCCTCACGGTGGGAGGGAAGATCCACGTGTTCAAAACTTAGGTGGCGGCGCCCGAAGACACGCTGCGTGAAGTCATCCATGGGATAGACCCCGGCACCACTCCGAAGGAAATCAGTGGCCACCTCCGTGTGTACACACAAGGGGTGACAGTGCACGGCGTGCGGATGCTTGATGCTACTAAATCTGGGGTGTCATCTTCGAGGGCCCCCTCGTCCACCGCTATTTACTGTATTACAGAGGGGGGGGGGGGGAGTAGACCTGTCACCTATACAAGCCGACGCGGCAAGCCTGCCAAGTCTGCTTACAACTGAGGCACCGATTGCACGTGTGTCCTACGCTGAAGGCTTGAGTGTGTCGGCAGTGCGGTACCCTCTATCCCGTGGGCGGTAACCCCTGTGCTCCCAAATGCAAATTGAGTTGGGATGGCCACCTGACAGGCGCCAAAGAGTGCTCACAGAGACTGAAAGTCCTGCGGCCACGGCTACCCTCCTGCCTCGCAACACCCAACCAGCCCCGGGGGTGCAACCCATCCAATCCCAAGCGCAGGTGGCTCAGCAAGGAGGGGGAGACTTCGCGCCGCCACTCTCACTCGCGATCGTAGTATTTACCTGCCCTACGCCCTGCAGGACCTGGCCAGCAGGAACAGACGCGGAACCAGGAACGGAAGACCAAGGGGCCAGCAGCAACAACCCACCCGCCAAGCGAGCACCAAGATCGATAATGGTGCTGATTTTAAACGCCAGGAAAGTGGTCAAAGTAACTTTTAACGGATATCTTTGTCAAAAGAACTAAGATAAATCACATGGGTGGAAGACCGGACATGTTAGTAATGTTGTACCTTTGGTTAACAGTGAGACGACCGACGTAGGAAGTCAGAGAAGGGACAGGAAAGAGCA
Source organism: Dermacentor albipictus (assembly GCF_038994185.2). Lineage (NCBI taxonomy): Eukaryota > Metazoa > Arthropoda > Arachnida > Ixodida > Ixodidae > Dermacentor > Dermacentor albipictus. Next base: position 9,243,211 of record NC_091827.1, read on the forward strand.
CTGACATTAATTTTTCAAATGTTGACTATTAACTATTAACTGTTGTGCCTTGACTTTGTTGTGCTGCGTGTTGACTGTTGTGTCTTAACTGTTGTGTCAAGTCTTCACTTTGCCAAGTCTTGACTGTTGTCATGTCGAGAGATAACACGACTTGAGACCAGAGTGAATCGAACGAGTATGTATCGCCACGTCGTGAAATTTGTTCGATTTGCCAAATGCAACCAAAGTCCGATTTCCAAGTCATGAACAAAGTGTCTAATAACTACGCAAGGTAAGAGCAGGTTTCTTCTTTTGTGTCTATAATACAAAAAACACATATAACTTGGGCTTCACGAATGGCAACTGATTGCAATATAGGTGCCAGGAAATTGAGACGCGATAACAACAGCTATAGTCGTAAGAAGAAAGAAGGAAGCGAGGGCCTTGCATGAACAAACACGGGATACGAGAATCCTGCGCAGATATTCAGAGCCACTGACGCACCAGTACCCACGCCTTGCATAAACAGAACGTACAAGGCCGTGAGAACCAGAGCGGGACATTTCGAGAGCGACGGAACGAATCAACAAAGGCCGGCACAGCGAGCGCAGACGGCGAGTCACGGCGGCCAGCGCCGCACTGTGAGATGGTGTGGAGGATAAACACGTTAAGCAGAGGCGCACGTGGTGGGGAGCCCTTTTCACCCGAGCGCAGGCGAGAGCAAATTTAATTAGGTGACGGCGCGCGTCTTTTTCGCAGCGGGGAATGACTAAGAGACCGTCCACTTATCGGGCAAAACGTTGAGTGAAGTGCCGACGTAGCAACCTCGCCGTCGCAGAAATCGACGCTAGTCACATTCTTTCCGCGACCGTTCGAAGGAGCGACCGCTGTTACCTTGTAATACGAAGAAGCAATGAACGTTACACTCATATAGGAAATCAGTTCTGCGGACACCCGCAAGGTGAACGAAGATGTGTCCTTTTTTTTTTTTTTAGCTACGTCGCCACAGTCGGTTGCATGGCAAATTGCTCCCGTTCTCAACATCTCCACCCCATGAGGGCTTCCACATAGCAGATTTACCATTTTTGGCGTCCCAGTGCTTCGAGTTGTCGAATAATGCGCCCCCGATGTGCGATATACGTTCACCTCACGGTTAGCTCGGGTGGTAGAGCGACCACTCTGGAAAAGCGTTGGTCGCGGTTTTCATCCCCGGACCAGAACAAATTTTCTTCATCTGCGAAGCTTTTTCTAATAAACCCGCATGTGTTTCTTTTGTAGTTTCGTGTCTATGTTAAGGGAAATGGAAATTTTCTCGTTCACGTTACATACCGCTCGGTTAAGTGCGACTCAGAACGCATTGATGGAGAGCCTGCTGTTCGTCCTAAGGATAAATTCTCATCTCTGCTCAGACATACTGTGCCTATCTGGGCGCTTTACAAACATTCGGGCAAGTACTCTGGGATGGGAAACAAAGTGGACTCATTTTTGTCACTATTGCAGTTTTGCGGAAAGAAACAGTTAGTTTGATGGTCGTAGCTGTCGCAATAATGAGCGCAATAGCTCTTCCCCGCCGTGCCGCTTGCGCAAAGAACTGGCAACGGTGTTTCCAAAAACATGGTTTTGAACGAACACAGTGAGCAGATTCACAAAGCATTTCTTTCGCAAGGGCTGAAGGGGTATAATAAATGTACACACATATCTCTACTGGGACAGGAAGAGGCACATCACACATGTATGACATCGTTCTTTTCCGCAGATGCCGCACCTCACCGTTCCTCCCCTGCCGAGGATCAAACATTGCCTCGGTTTTCGGGACATGGCTACGCAGACGTCTCGCATTGTACGTACCCCTGAACGGGTGTTTGCATTTCGGCCCATAACTTGTAAACTGTGTAGTGCGTACACGTACTCGTAAACATTGCATGACATAAACGCTGCGACCTGTGCAGCGCATCAAGATTGCAGGGACGTTCAGCCCCAATACCCGAAACACCATTCCACGCGAAGGAAAACTAGAACTTAATCACCTTTATTTCTTGCCATGGAGAGTATAAATTAAGACTAATTATCTAATTAGGCGTAATGGAAAAAAATTGAGTATATCCAAGCGACGGCGAACAACATTACCTTCCTTCTGTCCAGCTACGTGGCATTCGCATATTTTTAAGCTCCTGCTAAAGTTTTCTGGGACTGTATGTCGGCCTGGAAAATGTCGAGATTTCTAAAGCCCCTCCACTAACCTGCAACAACAGCGTGCACCTGTGGCAAAGATCTCTTTTTTGTTTACCAAGCAAGAAAAATACAGATAAGAAAAAGGCTCCTGCACTTTGTTGCCGTGTTATACGATACCGCGTTATATAGCCGTACCATATGGTGCAACGACCTGGCTAACGTATAAGCCTCACGTGCCTCTCTGCGACGCAAAGAACGCCGGCATAAAAAAAAGCAGGAAGATAATCACGATATTCTCGTTGTGCAACTAAGCTCCTTTGCTTTGCCCTTCCCGATACTAGAGAACAGGACGCGCCACTCGAATTGCGCCAGAGGAGAGGAGGGAGAGGCGAGCTTGAGCCACGCCACTAGAACGCAGCGGCAAAGTAAGCACGCGGTATTCATTTCACCCGGCGCATCTCCACCGCTGCATCCCGGACCTCGTTATCTTGCGGCGTACGATCTCCATTTCCAGAATTATGTGCAGCAGCACTGTGTTAGATGCACACGACAGCGCTGAGAAGCGTGTGCAACTGCGTACGAGAATGCCGTCTCTCAGTGACTCTCACGAGTGCAACGCCCTTGCGTCGAAACGAAGGCTGTAGGGCCATCTCAATATGACGGGCCACCTTTCAAGTGTGACTATAGGAAGGGTGAATGAGCTGTGGCTAAATATTGCAACGGAAAGGATAACGGTCGCAGATGATTTCATTCGTATCAAATAATAGATGTTATTAGAAACGATTATGATTGATTCATTGATTGATTCATTGATTATTTGATTGATTGACTCGATCAATCAAAAAATGCGGTTCTTTGCCCTCCACCTGAATGTAATACAGCAATGTTTTGGCAATCAGCCCCCATCGAAATGCGATCGCCTCCGAAGAGCGTGAGCCCAACGACTTTATGCACTGCAGATGAGCGCCGTAGCCATTGAGGCACCTGCGCGAGTTTGCACCAGGAAAATATATACCAACTATACCGCACGCCAAAGGGTGGGTCTAAAAATTAATCTGCAGAAAACTGAAGTAATGTTTTACAGTCTCGGAAGAGAACAGCAGTTTACGATAGGTAGTGAGGCACTGGAAGTGGTAAAGGAATACATCTACTTAGGACAGGTAGTGACTGCGGATCCGGATCATGAGACTGAAATAATCAGAAGAATAAGAATGGGCTGGGGTGCGCTTGGCAAGCATTCTCAGATCATGAAGAGCAGATTGCCATTATCCCTCAAGGGAAAAGTTTATAACAGCTGTGTCTTACCAGTACTCACGTACGGGGTAGAAACCTGAAGGCTTACGAAAAGGGTTCTACTTAAATTGAGGACGACGCAACGAGCTATGGAAAGAAGAATGATAAGTGTAACGTTAAGGGATAAGAAAAGGGCAGATTGGGTGAGGGAACAAACGCGAGTTAATGATATCTTAGTTGAAATCAAGAAAAAGAAATGGGCATGGGCAGGACACGTAATGAGGAGGGAAGATAACCGATGGTCATTAAGAGTTACGGAATGGATTCCAAGAGAAGGGAAGCGTAGCAGAGGGCGGCAGAAAGTTAGGTGGGCGGATGAGATTAAGAAGTTTGCAGGGACAACATGGCCACAATTAGTACATGACCGGGGTAGTTGGAGAAGTATGGGAGAGGCCTTTGCCCTGCAGTGGGCGTAACCAGGCTGATGATGATGATGATACTGCATGCAACACATGATGCGTGTGGAAGCATGGGTTGCCGTACCGCAGCATCAGCAAGCTCTGGATCATCCTCTGAATGCTATCACGAATTATATTTTTCTCGGCCTAACAGAGCATCCACTTCGCAGAAAATACATCGGCTTAATCTTTTTTCGTTTCTCAATTCGTAAGTTTTTTTTATTGTTGTTTTCCCTCCCAATTAGCTTTCAGTGAGCACTAACCTGTAATGCATAGGGTGCCTTTTTCTTAGCTGCACCAATTTTTTTTTAATTGCCTGTGGCAGATAGCACAGTTCTGACACTTGCCCTAAATTACTCAATGAGGCGGCTATTACTTCTATGAGAAATCAAAATGCTTAATCGAAGAATTAACGTGATTACCCTAATTATATCTTTAATTAAATATGTGGCGGCACGTATTTCAAAATATGAATGTAGCTAGTCAGTATGCAAGGCCTATCGACTTGAAACGAATAATCAGGACCACGCCAATTTCGAGATACTTACTTTCAAAGTGTCCGATGAAACGCATTGGCCTTCTAGTTACTTTTGCGCTTCAATGCATAAATGTGTTTCCACAATAAGTAAGTGGGACAACAGTGCATTATTACCGCAGGTTGCACGGCGCATACCTCGAAACAGTTGTCATCGTCATAATTTGTTCTAAGTCGATATGTCTTGCATACACACTATAGCTACAATCAGATTAGTTTGCAAATGCAACCTATTTATTTCTATTGAGCCAGCTCATAGCATCCCCCAATAGGGCCGAACAATGTCTAAGGCACGTAGCTGATATTGTCACCCTTATCAATGACAAATCGAATCATGCGCTAGCTCACAGCTACGTGCTGTGTATGGCTATACGCAGTCCAGGCCTTCCTATGTATAGCGCTCCCGCAGTTTCATTTGTCGGTGTTCTGAGGTGTCTCAGGCGATGTATACATCATCCTTCGCGATGCATATTATCAAGAATCACAACATCATCTCAGATTAGCTATGCATTGCGTGAGATCCGTGCAGAGAGCCTAAAAGAACACACTTTTTATATCAAAGTGTGATCGTTTCATCAAATGACCTTGGCGCTAATGTACCAAGATGTTTATCACAGATTTCAGCACATAGCTACACAGCTGCGTTTAATGAGCAGAAGTGAGCTTTGAAAATTGTCAACTGACGAAAATTATTAAGCACACTCATGGAGTAAATAATGAAAAAAGTTTGAAGCGCGAAGGTAACAAAAGAAACCTACATTTCATAAGAGTTAAGCATGATGTCGTTCTCCCTTTGTGCACTTCCAAAAGCAATTTCTCAAAGAGGCCCGTAAGTACATCTCTTACAGACGACCCCCAGAACGAGTGTTTGAAATTTGAAGAGCTGCGGACCGCGAGCTGCCCACCCGTGCGGTGCTTTCTCAACGCACGCCGAGCGCGAAGCTGAAGGAACGGAAAAGAAAAGTTGCAGGCAACCCCGAAAACGGGAAAGAAACGCACGTCAGAGACTGTGGTTCAGTAAGTACGGGGCACTCCCTGCTCTTGCCGCAACAACCCCGAATGCTCCCAAGCCCGAAACTTCCATCCCCACAGCGAGCACGCTCATCACGCACGTGTGCACACGACGCCGCGTCGTCGGCAAGCGTTTCTACAGCGCCTCTTCGGATGCGAGAGAAGCGTTCTCCTCCTTTGCAGTCTTCCGCGCGACGTTCTGTGTTTGCTCTCCCCGATAGAGCCTCGTCCCCAACGGCGCAGTGGCTTGATGTGTGCCAGCGGGAAAAGTCGCATGCACCCACGAGCGCCACATTCTTTGCCGGGTGTGAGGGAAGGGAGACGCCGGAGCACTCCAGCTGGCGCTGCTATAGCAACAGGGAACGGGGCTCAAGGAGCAGGACTGCATTTGATTCGCGTTCCGGCTTTAGAACTTGGTTTGAGAACGTGTGACTCTATCGTCACGATTTATTCGTTTATTTATTTAGTATACTCTCAAGGCCAAAGGCATTACAAAGGGAAGTGGGTATACAATCAACAAGAAACAAAGAGATGGGAAGTAGGTTAAAGCAGATAAGAAACGCTTCGCTGCTAGAAAAATGTTAGCTAATTACTGATAACGAAAAGTTTAAAGGCAACGACAAAGCAATGAACAAAGTAATAAGCAACATGCAGTGCATAGTACAAATAATAACTAATTATGCAATGTTGGCTGATGCTTGGGTAAAGGCATGATTATCGATTATTGAAACAATGCTAGCAGGAAGGCGGTCCCAGTATTGTGAGGTTCGTGGAAGAAAAGACAGTGAATAAGTTTTTGTGTTACAAAATGTAATCCCTATTTGTGGCGATGATCAATGCGATGGGAAACGTACATGCGTAGAGCAATGAGATCATTTCGCAGTACGAGCTGATGGTATAACTTATGGGATAGAGTTTATCTCGATACTCTACGGTGGTGACTTAATAATGGAAATGAGAGCCCAGCTTTTATGTGGCGTATGCTTGCACTCCGATTGTAGTTAGAGAAACTGAAACGAACACAGTTGTTCTGAACTAGTTCAACAATAGATGTAATGAGAGTGCCACGATATGGATCCCAAACTGCCTATGCATGTTCTATTTTCGGACGTATTAGTTGTTTATAAAGCAACAGCTTCACAGTACACGAAGTGGAAGGAAACATTCGGCGCGAGTAAGTTAATGTCATATTAGCATTGCTAATGAGGCAATCAGTATGAACATTCCAAGTGAGATTACGTGCTATGTGATCACCAAGGTACTTGTAAGAGTGGGCAGATTCAATATCACTGTTATTTAGGCAATTTATAGGTGAAGTAAATTTGCGATGAAGAACACTTTACATTTATTAATATTAAACTTCATTAACCGTTTGTTACTCCAATTATTGACAGTGGAAAGATCGGCCCGTAACAATTTTATGTCGGCATACGTATTTTCACGAAAAGTTATACAATCATCAGAGAACAGGTGAACCTTAGACGAGATTGTAGAAGCAAAGTCGTTACTATATATCAAGAATAAAAGGGTACCCAGTACTGAACCCTGTGTCCCACCTGAGTTAACATTTGAAAAATGAGAGTTATAACCATTTAAAAGGTTGTAATAAAGGTTAAGCAGGCTTAGCTTATACAGTAAAAGCTTTATGAACTGTTCGTGGCAGCACATCCTCGACTGCTTCTGGTACCGCTGCTGCGACTTTCTTCTTCTCGTGGTGTTTGTTTATTTATTGCAGGCCAAAGCGAAGAAGTAGCTGGTGCCTCTTCGAGGGTCCACCACTTCCTCACTTAGATTAAACAAAGGAAATAACTGTGTATTTCAGCATAGTTTCTGCCTTCTATGGCGCTTTTGTGCAATTACAGTTAAAGACAAGCCAGTCCAACTCATACCAGCATCAGCAACAAACCAGCACCAGCAGCGAACAGGACCCAGTACGAGAAACCAGCTAAGACTAGTTTTTTGTGGTATATACGTGTCACGGTAGGTCGGAAGACGTTACGCGATGAAGTGAAGATCCAAAAGAGAATTGTCTGGAAGAATGTATGCACGAGGCGGCCGCCCGCGGGAGACCTTCTCACGTGGTTACCTTACTGTGAACCCATAACAAGTTGCAGCGTACGTACTACGTACTTCAGTGCCTTCAATGCGCACTTTGTATTCCGGTAAGTGGCGCTGAAGTTGGAGCATTCACCGCTACGCCGGCTGCCAAGCTAACACCGTTTGAGGCAACAGCAACACAATCATCGCCAAGGCCAAAAGATGAGATGCGCATACACACAGCACTTCCTTCAAATAACTGTTGTTCGTGCAGCCACCATCAGCAATATGACGACGCGGGCGCAATGTGTTTCTCGCGGCAGGAGGCCACCACGCAACACTTATGCAAATGACAACGTTTGGTAACTGCCACGATTCCTCATACACCTATGTTGCTTAATAGAACAGCAAACTCAGGAGTGCCATAAGGCATCGAAACAGGGGGAAACATGATGAGGAGGTGTCGCTTTGAAAACTTTAAAGCGCGCATAAATAGAGCACAAACTCTAAATTGTTGTGGATCAAAGGCTCGCATATCTAGCAGTTGAGGTAAGGCGACAAGAAGGTCGGTAAGATGACACGTAGAAACCACAGCAAATGCCTGCGAGACAAGAGTTGGGCTTCAAATTGTTCCTTTTCCGCAAACCACCATCCAGCCACTTCGACTGAAGCAGTGTTGCACTGAACGTTTCGCTATGTACCCTAACCCCCCCCCCCATCTCTCTCTCTCTCTCTGTCTTTCTCCATATATATATATATATATATATATATATATTATTTGACCACCGAACGAAGTCGACCGAGAGAAGAAGGCACGCAAACACTCATCTCTGTTCGCGTTATTTAGCGCTGGAACTCTGAGAACCTATATACCGGCTCACCCACGAAGATCTCGTGCGCTTTTTATATAGGTATGTGGAGTTCGACAAATGAAAGTCGGAAAGGAGAGAACAGGCAGCCTTCAGCAAGACTCGGGTAGATCAGATGCACGCTTGTAAACCTCCCCACCTCTGGAGAAGTACGAGGTCAATGCAGTGATTTGAAGTTTGAGTGTAATTGTTACTTCGATTCTACGGGTTCCGGCGAGGAAATAGGGAGGGGGGCATCTAAGCCGGGCTAATGTAACGGGCGCATTTTAAAAGCTATTCCTTTTCGCGGTTTGTCAGCAGTCCGAGCAGACCTCCGCCAATGTTATCACTGGAGTGGGCCAGTCGTGAAAGGTAGACGGGTATGCAGAATGCTGCTGCAGCTATCTATTTGTGCACACACTCACCCGTCTGTGTACACTTGTAGGTGGCTTTGAAACGCTGTGTTCAAGTGGTGTAGCACAAGAAACTTTGCTTCGGCAATTGAAATGGTGCGTTTGGGTGCTAGGTGGGGTACACTGAGGCTGCAGATAATCTCAGAAAAGGACCATCGCATGTCGAGGTGACCCCGTTCAGGTCATTCCAATCCTAAAAATCGGCAGGTGTTCAGTGCTGCATGGAAATGGGAGCGAGTTCTTGCTCTTAGACGCCAGAGAAGCGCCGTGCCAGTGGTGGACTCGCCCAGACTTAATAGTTGCGTCATCAAGGCCTGAGATGCCAAAAGGCAGAGTGGAAGCGACTCTGCTTCATTACTAACCTTCTTGTTTGAAGCCGCTCGAGGAGCTTCCATCTCTAAGCGAAGTCCCTTTCTGTGCACTGCTTCCAAGCCTCGCTTGATGTGTCATGGTCTGGCAGGCTGGATCACGTAGTTTCGTCTAGAACAGTAGAAGTACTGCAATTACCGCACCATTACGAAAACTAAGCGCCTTTTTCTGCACGTGACGTCATGGTGCTGACAAGTTCAAAGCTTGGCTTACAACGATTACAGGGTGGCCTACCTCGAGAGAAGCTTACAAGGCAATCTCTGGCTTTGATTAAAATTCTAATGTGCAAGAGATTTATTGGGAAATTTCAATGGATCCCATTCCACGTAGGAATTGAAGGAAATGAAAATACTGGCGCTCTTACATGCCTAGCAGTGACATGTGTCCCAACAGTAACAGCGCCAAACATTTTTTCAGGACCCTAAGGATGCAATCCGCATTCATTTAGCACAATCCACCAGACTCCGCACCAAGCCTCAGTGGCCCAAGGACTTACTCGTGAAGAAGCAACGCTGCTGTACCACATCAGAACCGACCCCGCGTTCACCCTGGCTTGGTTATACAAAACGGGACGATGCGCTTAACCGCTCTGTGTCTTCTATGGTGATATCGGTGTCATCGAACATTTCATTTGGCTATGCCCGCAGTCCGACAAAGAAAAAGAGCGATTGCCGACAGCCTGCAAAAGAGTGGTCCTTCGCACAGGACCTTTGAAGACTACTGTTTTGCCCGAAGAGCCCGCGGCAATCAGGAAGAGAGTACAACGACTGCTGATTGCCTTCATGCGAGACACGGGGCTCTTCGACACCTGATGACACACACAGTGACACTTATAGGCGGCTCAGGCGGATCAATTGGCGGCTATGTATTCCAGGCTAACCCCGCCTGCTGCAGAACCACCACCACCTGAAAGGGGTAGATGATAAGAAATGAATACAGTCGAGAGAAATGAATGCGTTTGTTATGCCGGAGCTGGAGACATTAGCTAGTGCTCCGGCTCTGGACTCATTCATCGTGACATCTAGTCACTTGCCTGCTTCCCCGACTACCCCCAAGAGGCACTTAACATGAAGCAAAATTCACGCACTCCTTCGCAAATACCACGAACACAAGTCACACATTAAGCATGGCATATTACGTCTGAACGGGGACATGAACAAGACTCGGAAACACCACAATATAACTCGAGATATAGCCTACCTTCACCACCTAGCCAACGCCGCTGTACACGCCATTACATTTCGGTGGTTTTCAGGACACTGTGGTCTTCACGGAAATGAGATAGCGAATCAAGCTGCGCGCTGGCGCTTCATTACAAAAGATACGTGAAGGTATACTTCGATATACGTAAGATATCGCTGATGGCAAAAGTCATGCTCGTGGGGAATGAAAGCGGTCCGTATCAAACCTATTCATCAGCGTACTTTCCTTCACTTGGTTGACCCAGTCTTGATCAAAACTTCCGCGCCAACTTCCTTGGTGACAAGAAAGTTTGTATCATCGTCTTCGCCTGAACGCTGCGTCTACAAGCCGTGATTTGTGCCGACTTTTACAATCTACCAAACCCTACTGCAACAGTTGTGGTGCTGTATAAACGGTGAAGGATATGTTGTTAGAATACCCAGCCCAAAGAAACGGAAAAACTTTTTATAAAAACCAAATCGGCAGTGTAAGTTAGTCACTAATGACGCTGAGAGGCACATTAGGTTCTATGTCATGTAGGCCATTACGTCCCGTATGCTGTCAGAATTTTCTTTTTTGCATTAAAGTCCTTACCTCGTCTTTAGTTTCGTAATAAACCGACCAAAATAGTTTTTTTTCTTTCCTTCAATTTACCGACATATATAAAGAATACGTATATATCAGCGAACTTCTGGTAGGGGAAATACAACCTCTGAAGTAAAGGCTGGCAAATCCCCAATCCGGAAAGCGGCATGTCCTGCTGAGGCATTGCGCAAAGAGAGGTATTCGCCGTTTCCCGACCTTTAAAACAAGTGCTTTCTTCGAGATTCTTGTTAAATATTTTTTATTCATCGGAGCAAACAAATCAAAAGTTAGAGCCTTGCTACCTACTTCTCACTGTGTTCATTTCCTCGTCAGAACGCTTCCATCCGAGTTGATAACGCTAAAAAATCCGGCTCCAATAACTCTCCTTTGCGCATCAAAACTCTGAAGATAAGAAAGAACCTTTAGGTACTGGAGACAGCTTCCTCTGAATTTCTTGAAGGCCCTTCTAGACGTAACTAAATAAGATAAAAAAAATCTAAACAGCATGACTGCGAAAGTAAGGGGTGAATGCCCTCACTGACATTCCAATTAAAGCAGTATGCAAGACGACAGCTGCCACGAACTCTTGAAAGGTGCTCCCGCTACAACTTTCTTTGATAGTTTTTTATTATGTTTATATTTTCTACAATATTTCCTTTTTTTTCACTGTGAGAATGATTTGAAAATCGCGACGACGAAAAACGGCCATGTCAAGGCAAGAAATCAAATGCTGTGCTCAGTAGCTCACCGGACGGCATGCATGCTTCGTAGCATATAGTTCTTGTTTCTTTTGCAATAAAATTCCACCTTCAAGCTCCTCATTTTGTCCATCACTATTACTCAGGGCTCACGTGCGTTTCTTCCAGTTTGTTTCATAGACCTTAAGGCGTTCAGTCACTAATTGTCACCGACTGTCAATACGTCGTGGTCGCATAATTTTGTTTCAAGAGCTTGTGAAACTCCACTGAATGAAAGCCAGTGATAGAATAATTCACTGTACACTTTTTATCGACTCATCGTAACTACAGTAATCTAATTTTTATTTAGTGCGGGATCTAGTTTTCTGATCAAAGCATGTAATCACAGGCCCGAAGCATATGGGCAAGTTAATTATTGACTTCAGGCATTATGAGGAAGAAAAAATTACTCCTTTCACCATTCCTGGCGGAACGCGGCAAGTCTCACATTCCATAAAAGAAGACAGTGCCAGTCGCCGTATGTAGCAATACTCAGCAGCCTGGAGTGAAATGTAGCCACATTGAGTAAGCAAAGGGTACAATATAGCCGCAGCGTAATTAATTAAAATTACTTCAATTATAGGGCTTTACATGCCAAAATCACGATCTAATTATGAGGCACCCCGTAGTGGGGTAATCCAGAAATATGGACCACCGTTCTCTAACGTGCACCCTAACTAAGTACACAAGTGTTTTCGCATTTCGCCCCCATGGAAATAAGGCCGCCATGGCCGGGATTCGATCGCGCGACCTCGTGCTTAGCAGCCCGACACCATAGCCACTAAGCAACTCTGGCGTGTAACCGCAAATTAACACCCGTGTCTTTTTTTTTACTACTATTGGACATAATTTGCAATAATAATAAAGCCCATTCTTATTGAGTACAGTTCGATTAAAGAGATTAAAGGTGATTTCTTGAAGCCTTAATATCTGGTTCTCCAAATTTTATGGCGCTTTGCCTTTTGCCGAGACAAATTCCGTTTCTAATGGCGTTTCTCTCTCTCTTTATTTAGAAGGGGTAAGTTCGGATGGATTGCACAACACTAAATCGTTTTTTTTTTGTCTTTTTTCTGCCGACTGCCCTTCTCGCATTATGACTAAAGTAAAGAAGCTGCTACCATTAGTCTTATATTTCGCATTCACGGTCTCGAAGCTCATTTTAATTGGTCATTTTGATGCGCTCACGATTTGTTGACTATAAAATGTAGTTCATTCACTAGGCCCCTTAGGCCTTCCGCTTTGCAGATATTTCCAGTTCCCGGCTGGCGATTCTAGAGAACACTCCCTGCCTCCTTTTCACTCCTTTTACCACACCCACGCGTTGAACGCGGTTGGATTGAATGCTGGTGATTAAGCGAAGCCACGAGAAGGAGGTTCGCATTCAGCGACGCGCATGAAGAACAGCACCCCTCGACCCCAGCGTCGCGCCGGACCCACGTCATCGGTCTCCGCGTCTACACTGCTTTGTTGAGGGCCCTTAGTGGTCTCCGCCTCCCAGTAGCGCAGTGGCTCCCAGACCACTAACAAACGTCGCGTCACACAATTTCGCAGAAAGGCCGATCCGGAGCAGATGCCAGAGGAGCAATGGCAGCCCTTAACGCCGGATCTCGTTAATATGCCTGCCTCCTGTGCATCCGTGTGCGCTCACCCTTTCTCCTCTTCATGCTTAACCTTTTCCTGCGGTGACTGCCACCGCCAGACGGCGCTGCAGCGAGAGTCCCAGCTACAGATCATGCAACTTGCACAACACCCCTTCTTCACCCGCCTCTCTCGATATCCGGAAAGCTTAAGACAAAGAAAGCCTGGAACGGTGGTGGCAAGTGGCGCATAATTTTGTACAACTATTTTATTGTGGGCAAAGTAACGCTGCGCTTCTGCATGTGTCCTCCACTCCTTGTTTCTGCAATCTAGGTGGAGCTGTCCACGCCCTATCACGGATATCTAAGTATATAACAAAGATCGGATACTAGCAATAGGCCAACCGTCACCAAGCTTACCTGAGGCGCTACCGTAAAGCTTCGTAAATGTGCTCAAGTCTGATATACGCGATCCCGCGTCGCCCATCGGTAGAGGTAACAAACACACCTAATACGCTATCAACTTCATCAAGTTACTCCACCGCGAAACAAACTAAAGTCTCTCCCATGGATCATCCATGACCTCTGTTTGTCGACAACCGCACCTCGTCTTCGCCTGCAATGCGTATATCACTTGCCAGCTCGTAATTCCTACACACAAAAAGTAAAGCTATGAATAGGCATCTTGGTGAGGGACCTCTTGCCCATGTACAGCGACCCAGCATTTTCGCGAGCGACCCAGGCGACCGTCATCTTCCAATTCCCTTCTATAAAATGACGCTTCGATCTCCCGTGTTTGCAGCGCTACCCAGACCTGTTTTTCAAGAAAACAACGAAGCTCCCTCTGGATTACGGTGCCCTTCTCCAATCCCTAACTTCTAACTCTTCCCCTCTCTATGGCTTTCTCTCTCTATCCACCTCCTTACGTTTCCTAACTCCTGGTCAGCTCCCCGGTTCTTCCAGCTACAGAGTACTGTTGCCAACTCCTGGCTAGATGACTGTACTTGGTCGCTCTACCCCAATTCTTCTTGCTCAGCCGTGCTCGAAAGATTAAAACGTGCCGACCTCGTGAGAATGTGCGCCTTTGTAGTAACTCTGGGCCATTCGCTGCTAGAAAAGCACCTTTCTGATAGCCGTTACAAGACTGCCAATCTAGACACAAAGCCTTGTCATTACTCCAAGTGGCTTGTCCCGTCCGCCTCACAATTGCGAAGAAATGTACAATGAAAAGCTGAGAAAGTTTGAAACTATGTAGTTTTTTTTTCTCCATTTCTTTTCAGCCAACGGAGCGCTGACATTTCAAGTTCATACACCCATGAAGCCCCCAAGAAGCAGTAAGCGACACCAAGGAATTCACACTTGGTAGTCTTGTGTTCGTTAACTTAAGGTCTTTTTAACCACAGGTCCCCAGAAAGACCACCGATCATGTGTCGGAACGAGTTCAGCCTAAACAGACGTCCTCTATTGACCACGACGAAAGTTGTTCTTTTGATTTCCTGACTTCCGCTGACCATCTTTAAGCTAATGAAGCTAGTATCCATGAAGTGTCCAATCAGCAAACCAAATAGTGTCCCTTGAAGCACCACCTTCGTGCCGCTCCTAAACATGCCAAATTGCTTGCGTAGAAATTATGCATAGTACCCAAACTAGACTAAGCCTCAGTCAAACGGAACCCGCCCCAAACGTCCATTATCAATGAACGTAAATGTATTCCAAATCATGGCACAGGATTCATTCATTCCTCATATGCATTTAACATAAGTGTTTCAATCTTGAAGGCGGAATCTGACCTACAACCACATTATTCGCGTCGCCGAATAACCGTACTTTTCCTTTTTCACAAGTTCCGCTGTTGCCTCGCTTATTAACTCACCTTACATCATGCCACCAACATACATCACGCACCGGTCACCCACTGCATGCTTTCTGCCTGCGCGTGTAAACTATTGCTTTCTTCAGCATCTCTTTTTCCTCGTGTTGCCAAAGATTGAAAATACCTTTATCGCAATAACGTCGCCACTACCTTGCTATTATCGTTTGCTGAAAACATGTTTAAGCATCTTTCGCACTAATACCAAATGGCAATAAGCTTCTTTTTTTTCACCCTTTACTTTTGTCACACACAATCCTAAAGCATCTTCTCATTTAAGACATCGTAAAGACAAATAAGTAAAAAATACGATCGCTCGTGCACATATGAACTTCTCACAAAGAACACACGAGTTTTATTGGTGGAACACAGAAGCCCAACAGTCAGCCAATGACTGAAACTGAAGATAACCCAGAGCTTTCTATAAGAAACATAAGCCTGTTAGCGTCTATGTAAGCACCTGATATTTATGAAATGGTCCACGGCGGTCCTGTTACCTGAAGTAGAAAGAAGTGCTATGATTTTGTGCTATGTGTGCGTGCGTGCGTGCGTGTGTGTGTGTGTGTGTGCGTGTGTACTATGTGTGCGTGCGTGCGTGTGTGCGTGCGTGCGTGCATGTGTGTGTGTGTGTGTGTGTGTGTGTGTGTGTGTGTGTGTGCGTGTGTGTGTGTGTGTGTGCGTGTGCGTGTGTGTGTGTGTGTGTGTGTGTGTGTGTGTGTGTGTGTGTGTGTGTGTGTGTGTGTTTGCGCTAATGAAGGGATAGATGTCATAGCGCTTCAGTGAAAGTCTAGTAGAACAAAATACAGCAAATGACCCAAAATCACCATAAGCATTAAGGGGTTATGTTAAATTTACACAGAAGAGGAAAGGGCTTGTCAAGCGATCTGCCGAGGTAACCCAGCTTTCTGAATTCTCTCAAAATCCTGTTTCTCTGCTCCATAAACAGACTTGCTTATCAAAACCGCCTTTCGCAAGCGTACCAAATAGTCTTCTTGGTTAGCCTTCCAAACCAAGGTGTTCAACTTAAGCTTTCTTGATGGAAAACAAAAAAATATGTCGCCGAGTCTTCTGCAATAGACGCAACAGGAACTGCTCCACGTTACCATCTCGGATTTTTATCCTCGGCCGCTATACGCAAATCTATCTGTGGCTAAGGCCAACCTGGGCAGCAAAACACCGCCAACGGCGGCCCATATGTTTAGCGAGTCCGCCGTTTAGACCACCGGTAGCAGGCTGACGCCCGCTACCTACGTTGCAACAGCGCAAGGGCCTCACAAGTGGGAGGCATGGTACAAGGCTTGTCTCTCCACTAGACCTGTTGCGCACAAGTCAACATGTAAACACACCAGAGGGGAGAAAAAAACGAAAGAAGAAGGCTCGCTACTAAGTTTCCTTTGCATGCATGATTGGCGCGCAATTTTTCCTTTGCGTTTCGAACTTTCTTATTTCATCTTCTTCTATTTTATTCTTTCTGCCACCTTTGTATGTTGACTTGTGTGCAACAAAAAGCTTTTTTGACAATCAGCGCTTCTTCCGCGTGAGATATGTGTGTCATTATTAGAACAATTGGGTGTGAGATACGCTCTCTTCTAGGTGCATTTATATACACACTTTGACGCAGTAACGCATTTATTGCCTCTTCAGGACATTGCAAAAACTGTACCATTTTCTGTGGCTATCTTTTTAACGCGATAGCGTTAAGGTGCTAGTGTCGCAGAAAAGCCGGTGTCGTCGGCGTCGGTGGTGTTGACCGTGAGCGATAAATCACGGCAGGCACTCCATAAATAAAAAGCAACTTCCAAGATGGGCTGGGTGGGAATCGAACCAGGGTCTCCGGAGTGTGAGACGGAGACGCTACCACTCAGCCACGAGTTCGATGCTTCCAAGAGGTACAAACGCGCTTCTAGTGAATGCGGTGTTGCCTTCGAAACGAGCCGTTGAAAGTTATACTGCGGTGTATATCGGTAATTATGAACAAGTAGCTTACAGAAGTCGCAATTACACGAGTAGCGAAGTGCGTTTCGCTGCATTTCTTCTGCGCTTTCCGCACACGCAGAGCCATCTTGCGGCAAACACAGAAGACCCCCTCCTCTCCATGTACGGCGCTGCCCCGACAGATGGCGCGCCACGCGCGCATTGGATAAAGCCCCTCAATCTCCCAAAGTAGCGCCATTCACTTCTCTCCTCCTCCGCTCGGCGCGGCCTCGACGGTGGCGCCGCCGGCAGTGGGCCTGCCGTAGCAGACGACGGCTAACACGCTACGGGAGGAAATCTGCGGAAAAGTTCGTTCGAGTCCTGCGGAGCAGTTTTTTCAATCTAGATCTTGCTTTGTCAGTCGGTAACTGGCCTTAAGAATGTCGTGTCGGATTTGCGGAAGAAATAGAGAAAAGCACCATTATTCAAGGCGTATTTAAGGCGTAAAGCGCGCGCACGTTGAAAGTTCGTGTTGCTGAAACACGACACAAGCACGCGGTGTGCTCAGACACGCGAGTAATTACCAGAGTTTCAGGTTTTGACAGCGCGAAAGTATGTGCACGTGGTTTCGTAGGTTAATTTACGTACCTGCAGGATGCTTTTGTTCGGCCGGCGCGTGAGAGATTCCGACTGTCTGCGGTCAGCAATGCCTGGCAGCAGGGCCGTTTCTGTTCCGCGCGTTTTAAAGATGTACGTAGCTCATGCACAGGTTGTGGTGGCCATGAGCAACGTTTTCACACATAGGCGGTATAGATAATTTTAACAACTTACCAGCATATGAAATCGTTATTTATTTATTACAGTGCAAATGGTTAGAATTTGATAGAAAAGAAAGAAGGAACTTGATGGGACAACTGGAAAGAGGTTCAGAAAATAATTATCCCCCTCCCTCATTGGCACCAGCAACACTTTTGTTGAAGTGCTAATTTTATCTCTGTATACTACGTGCGTCTGTATTCTTTTGCGTTGTAAGTTTTCACAAGGAAGCAGTGTTGCGTTAACTGGAACAGTCAAGGCACACAAGACAGAAGAAAAGTTGATTCTTGGGTTTTACATCCCAACACCACGATCTCATAAGGCACGCCATAATGGGGGCTCTGGATTAATTTTTTTTCGCAGCTGGGGTTCTTTAACGCACCCCCAATGCACTGGACACGGGCCCGTTTTGACACGGGCGTCAAAAGAAGAGGTTGGAGGAGCCGTGTCACTTAACAAAGCCGCGCGTTCTTTGCCACTTGCTCGAAGTCAGCCCGCCCGATCTTGTGAATCCACACTTTTCTTCGTTTTGCGTTGCGCCCGGCGGATGGTAAAACAAAAAGCTTTTTGCCGTCACTGGGTCTGTTGTGGCAACCGTAGGCGCAGCAGCACGGCATCGCAATTAAGCACTCGGTCCTAACACATTGTATAAAACTACCGCGCTCCTTCAAACCGCCTGCCGTACTTCTTCGCGGAGGCCCAAAAATGGGGGTCGCAGGCCCAAGATTGGGGGTCGCAGCGCGCTGGAAAGAAAAGATATACAAAAGCGCGGCGCCTGCTCTGCGCCGGAAAGAAAAAAATATACAAAAGCGCGGGGCCCGCTTTCACGTGACACAGATTGGCCAATGGGGGAGCGGAGGAGGCTGGGGCGACAGGAGGAGTGGAGGAGGAAGCGCCTGGGTGAGCGGGGTGGCGGAAAGATCTAAGAATGGCGCTACTTTTGGAAAATTGAGGGGCTTTAGCATTGGAGCTGTCGCGGCTCGGACTCTCTCCCCTGACAACGCTTCGCCTTGCTCCCTCTGTAGCATCAAGCGTCCTTCCTTTCTTTAGATCGCTATCTGTCTATCTCTCTGCCCGTGCCGATCACGACGTTTTCTTTCTTTTTTGTGCAGCCTATCCTTGAAGAATTGATATTGTGCATACGTTTGAATTTATTTTTCAACCTTGTGCTTAAGTGTGACAAGCAATCCGCTACTTCTTTGTTTTTTACGTTTTATTTAAATTATTATTTCTTTTTCGAATAACTTCATCCCTCATAGCGCCTTAGTCTGTACAGAAACCAAATGAAGAAGCAGAAAGCATATTCTTTTCACACGCCTACCTGAAGCCTTATCTAAAATCTACTTAACTGTAATACGCATCAACGTACCACCAGTCTATAGCGTTATAAGCCGAGCCAGGAACTGATGATGAACCGTCGTCTGGAGCAGTATTTTGTCACTGGTTACCCACGTTCATGACCATAACCCGGCACCAAGTTAGTATGAGGAATACTAACTCGTTTTACTGACGTATCACAGTAAGAAGAGCTTAAAAAATATTTTAAATATGACCCAAAGCCCACAAGCAAAAAAAGACTGTGCTTAGTCGCAGACTACGATAGAAAGACCTTGCTGTCACAGGTGCGTAAATCTAGATCACAGGACAACCGGCACATAATAACTGTGCTAAATATAAACTGCGTGCACCTTATTCAGAAAAAAAAAATTAAAAAGTTCAATACCAAGCTTTAGCTCAATGCCAACTACTATGTCTCCATTCAAAGACATGTATAAAGTAGAAATTCTTTTATTTGGAAATAGCTGAACTGATTTCAATTTAATTTATTGCATATTATAGAGAATGTTAAACTCAAGCACTGTAAGAAGAAGCATCGCCCACTTAACATATTTTACAGATACTACCCGAAATCGCTAGGTTCAGAAAAGATTTTAAGATCTTTACGAGGGAATTGCGAAAGCCCCACTAACAAAATACCACCATATTTCAAAGCAGTGTATAATAAACCAATTTTGTCCGCTTTAGATGTTTTATTAGATGCAGTTTACAACATTGTGACATCGTTTCTTTGATGCTGAGTTCTATAGAGTTCTACACTTGATAAATGAAAGTTCAATAAATGTTGCACTGTTCTAACTGTGTTCTTTAAGTTATGGCATAAAATAAAAAACTGACTTCGTACACTTACGATATTTAACCTACCAGTTTAATTGCATCAAACCTTATCGAAACCAGCCCAGTGGTGGGCGAGAAAAACAACTTTTCTGTTCTCATGTTCCACATGGGAGCTCTCGAGCTAAAGCTGCTTCTTCTCCCTCTGCCATGCTATTTTTTCGTTGATATGCCCAGCACGTGCACCGAGAAAATTATACCCCTAAAACAACAGCCGTACAAGCGATGATTTCGCACTACCACATCTTACAATGTCTCGGTCAGTTAAAAGCTGCACGTAGTGAACTGAAAGCAGAACCCTGCTCATAAAAAATGAAAAGGTACAGGATTTCTTACAAGTAGCAAAAAAAGAGCAGTAGCAGAGTGAGGCTCGCAGTCTCGTAAGCTCTGCAAAAAAAGAAAACGTTATTTCAAAACGCAACGCAGCCAAAAAACGCAACCAACATGTCAGATTCTACACTCGGTAAGCGTACAGAAGAAAGAAAGAAAGAAAGAAAGAAAGAAAGAAAGAAAGAAAGAAAGAAAGAAAGAAAGAAAGAAAGAAAGAAAGAAAGAAAGAAAGAAAGAAAGAAAGAAAGAAAGAAAGAAAGAAAGAAAGAAAGAAAGAAAGAAAGAAAGAATCGACTGAGGCGAGAACAAAATGTATAACGGTTGAAACCCACAAAACAAGCAGTGACCCGAGACCACAGAGGCAGGCTCCTCTCAGAAGTACACTCTAAACTGTAGGAGTTCAAACAGATTGTAAGAAGAGGCTAAAATAAAAATCTCCCGCCGAGTCGAGCTGACCGAGGACCCGCTTCCCTGATAGAACCGAACCTTGATGGGCTCGACAGCGAGAACGTTAAATCCCGCCAGAGAGCGCTGCGCGTGGCGGTTGCCCCGGGGGCTTCGCTATTCCGCGGGGAGCTTGTTTATGGAATCGAGGCAACACGATTTACTAGGTTTCTCTCTCGCTTGACCCGGACCGGCTTCTTTCTTACTCCGTACCACTCAGCCTAACCCTGCGTGTTCGTCTACGCTGTACGTACGTGCGTTGAGCGTAAGCGGAACTGTGTACATTCAAAAGAGCGGTGAGGTCGCACACGAACATCGAGCTTCTCTGGCTCTAAAAAGCTGTTTTGATTCTCTGTGGTGTGCAAACAGAAGATAGCCCCGTTTATTCATTTCTTTTATCCAGCGTGCCACGTACTTAGAGCGTACGTTCCATGTTTGTCCCCGAGAAGCGTACAAAGGCAACGGGGAGAGCAAATGGAGACAAGAGTCGGAGTTGGCCTCGGGGCGAATTCGATTACTCTTAACCGCGCACAATGTCGCAACGGCTCTCGGTCGGCCCCCCAACACGGGCATTCAATAAACATGGCAGATGAAAAGGGCATCCGGCTAGGCCTTGTGTGAGGCGGCCAGAACATTGCTTTGTTGAGAGGCCGCCTACTGCGTCGAAGGTGCTCAGGGACATTCCTATTGTACTGTCACAAACAAAAAGCCAACGCGAAGATCTGGAAACAAAGCATTAGAGAAAGGAGGAAGGAAGGGTCGCCTAAAAATCCAGGAAGCGGGCAATTTTCCTTGAGGGCTAGTTGGGTGGAATAAATGCGGCCACGCGGATATTACAAGGCGCAAGAAGTCGATAACATGAATTTACTTCCACAACGTTTTCATACACCTTAGCATTTCTCTCTCCAGTCCTACTTTTCGGCTGTCTAGTGTACGCGTGTGCTCACGCGTTTTTTTTTTTGTAATTCTCGGTTTCATTTTGCCCCTCAAGGGCTATTTTATCCTATTGTTGCTCTGCAGATTTTTCGCCAGGGTTGTCTTACTGGAGTCCTTCACCAAGCCTCGATACTGCTGGGAGGTCTGCGCACTCATCCCACAGGTCTTCGTACAAACTTTGCACCCGCTCAGCACTCAGGCGGTAAAGATGTTAATATTTCGACAGACACCTGCACTGGCGCTCGTTCCAGGGCCGTTGCCTGTCCAGCCGCATCTGTAGCGTGCTCTTTTATTTCTTAACTATCATGAACCAACTCACCAAGATAAAGAGAAGCGTTGGGCCAGTCTTGTTTGTCAGCTTTGGGGCAACTTGTTCAGCAGTGTGAGGGAGGCTTATAGGCACAATAAGAAGAAAATTTGGTTGAGCTGTATTACTAAATCACGCTTCTACAATATCTAGAGGGCAATTCTTAATTCGTGAAAAGATAGAAAAAATACAAAAACCGAAAGGTAGGTGGCGATTCCGCTTTGGGTGTTTCCTTATGAACCCGCCATGACGTCATAAATATTGAGGGCATGAAATCAGGTTTAGTTATTATTGGATGGGCAATGGGGACTTGAGTGTATCTTAAAAGAGCCAAACACTGAATATTGGAACTATTGATAACTTTTGCTGCACCACAGTGGGTCAAGTAAGTGAAAATACCTCACGCACTGACGTTTGCATTCCGACGCAAAATTAAAGAAAATCGCAGTTCGCACCTCATTTTTTCTTCTTCCAGAGAATTTCTTACTGTGAAAATAACTAAACTAAAGCTTTGAGGGCATACTTTACTAGTCTAAATTGATTTACTGATTATCTGTGGGCTCAAAAAACATTTTGAGCCCCTGCAAAGAGTGCACCATATTTGTCAACACAAAGCCATCGTCACAAGATAACAGGGTTTTTTAAGGGAAACATTCTTTTCCTTTTCCTCCTAATTTTCTGTCTCTGGCAGCTGGCAAGTGTCTGGGACGCTTCGCGGCTCCGGACGTAGGGCGAACAAGCACCGCATATAGTGCAAGTCGAGGCGGGCCGTAACGGCAGGCGATTCACGTAAGCGTGAGCCTCTGCAAAGAGTGCACCACCTTCGGCAATAAAGCGTTGGGTGAAGCCATCTTCACAAAATGACTGATTTTACAGGAAGCGTTTTTTGCCTTCTCCTAATTTTCTGGCTCTGGCTGCTGGCTGCTGGCGGGTGTTTGGCACGCTTCGTGGCTACCAGACTTAGGGCAAGCACCGCATGTAGTGCAAGTCGAGGCGGCCTGTGACGGCAGGTGATTCACGCAAGCGTGAGACTCTGCAAAGAGTGCACCACCTTCGGCAACAAAGCGTTGGGTGAAGCCATCTTTTCACCAAAATAGTGATCTTAAAGATGTTTTTATTACATCTTCCTCCAAGTTACGGGTTCTGACTGCTGCCTGTCACCCGCTGTCTTGTAGGAATGAGAAGTACTAGCCATAATGTTAAAAAGCACAAGACCTCTAGCACAGAAACCCGATATTGAAACCGTTACGCCAAGGACGCATGCACAAGCAGAACCACTGCAATTAGCAGTGATTATGCGGGCTTGGAGAGTCTTATTGTCCTCTGCATAAAAATTGAAGTCTAAATTACTTTGAAATTTATTCCAATCGAAGTACAGCTAAATCGTAATAAACGAAGCCACAAGAACGTCTGAAGCCCCAGGCACGAAGATCAAGCAAATTCACGTACTACCAATCATTCCAATGGTGGCTGAACGATCGCGACGCCAGAGTTCTCTCTAGTAATTGTAGGAAACTCTATGGGGAAGACACCTACCACGGTGGCTTCGCTGCTTTGGTGTTGTGCTGCTCAGCACGAGGTCTCGGGATCGAATCCCGGCCGCGGCGGCCGCATTTCGATGGGGTCGAAATGCAAAAATGCTCGTGTCCCATGTATTGGGGGTACATTAATGATTCCCTGGGGGTCAAAATTAATCCTGAGTTCCCCACTTCGGCGCGCCTCATAATCAAATCGTGGTTTTGGCACGTAAAACTCTAGATCTTCGAACGCTTCGAACACTTTGTCTTTAGTTGATAGATTTTTGAAGCTTGTCTTAAATGGGGGGGGGGGGGCAGGTTTTAAAGGTTTTTAGGTGTTGTTGATTATTTGTATAGTGCTTTTAAACAATAAAGGTGACTTTACATCCCCTACTTTCATTTTAGAAGCTTCTAACAAACAAGGCTAAGGGCTCGTTTTTACGCATCGACTTGCTGACGCCACGGGCCTGCAGTTCTTAGATTTAAAGCTGCCATTTGAAGTTGGTCACGTCTGCTGGGCCTATCAACCGCGAGCCTTGGTCCAATTACTGCCTTATGATTTCACACATTCTATGGTGGTGAAGCGAGCAGTAGGTAGTCTTTGCTTGGAATCAGGTCTGCAAAAATTGCGCGTCCACCAAATGCGGTCTGGTTTCTCAAGCCAAGTTGGACGCCTTTTGGAAGCTGGTGTCCCCTCGGCGGTGTCGTCAACGCTATAGCGGAGTTTGTATTTCAAAAAGTAAAGCTTGGAGCACGAAAGGCAAGAGCAGAATTCCAACGACTGAAGGCGAGACCGGAGGTTATATCCTATGTGCACAACGTGTCACACAACCTCACTAAGGTTGCTAACCGTCATGGTATTCCTCTGGCTATTTCTGCGGCCAACAATCTTTCGAAGCTGTGCTCTCGAGTGTGCTGCTAGAGCAATCGGAGCTGCCGCACTAGGCGTAAGAAGCCCTTTGTGAAGTGCTCCAGAGGATTTGTATATGCAATTCCTTTGCACCCTTGCGGGCAGCTATACATTGGACAAACCGAGCTTTGCGTGAATGGGCGTTTAAGGGAACATGTGCAAAAAATAAAGAAAAAAGAGGATAAGGGCGCACATATGATGGATCATGTTACCGCGTGTGGGTGTGACACTCGATTTGCTGAGATTAGCATTGTGGCAGGAGCGGCAACACCTCTTCCAGACATGCACTTGAGGCTTTCTTTATCAAGAAGGATAGAGATAGGTGTATAAGTGAGCTTTCCATCTCATTACTTGATGATGAATTTTACTTCTTGCACAACCGCCTTTGATGTGCATGTGCCTGTTCTTTTTTACTTGCTATGCGTATGCGTCACAAGATCATATATATGTACAATTTTATTCTTCCGTTAAACTTTTTGAGGGTGCAGCGCTTGTCTCTGTCCACCTCTCTTGTCTCAGTGATTTTTATCACACTAAGTTACTAGTTCAGTTATAGAAAACCAACTAGCCCAACAATCAATCTTTTAATACATTTATCGTACATTTGGCAATTCGTTTTCTGTGTGTTCTCAGCAGTCCTCTGTCACCGACGTTCTTCTTTTCCAGATCGGGGAAGTCACATTCCAAGCTAGGTTTTATGCCTTCTGTGTACGGAAAGGATTATACCCTCAAGATGTTTGCATTCTGTTTGGTTTGGTGAAGCCTTCCTTGGGAGATCTCAAGAGGCTCTGCAAACTCTTGAAGTCTGACATCTGGCGCCGAGTTCGACGTCTGCAAAACTGGCTGCACGTTGTGTGCCACAACGGTAATCCGGAATGGCTAGCGAGCGGGAAGCTGCGTGAGTTTAGACAACTTGCGGCTCAGATCACAGAGACAATGTAGAGGACCATGCTCAGCTTCCTTCTCAAGTCTTCAATCACCAATCGTTGCACACAGGGTAAGCAGGTGGTCGTTTTAGACCAAGTGTCGCTTCTCGAGGACGTTTCAAGGCTACTGGAAAAAGGTCAGAAGTGTGCTTTTCCCCCTTTCCGTCTGGCCCAAAGACCTGGTATGGCTCAGCCGAGATGTTTCTGCAAGGTCTAGCCAAGGAAACCATGACCAGTTCCTGAAGGAGGGTATGTTCTGCACCTCAAAGTGTTCAAGCAGGGCTACTGATGTTCACGCTAAAAAGAGGCTAGAATATGTAGTGAAGTTTTTGAAATATAAAGAGCTTATGTTGTTGCTGTCAGATAAGGAAGGCGGTTAGATAAGGAAGACGGACGGTGATGGGCATTGGTGGTCGCAGCGTGTTTGCCGGCAGGGTCGATGTCACAACAGCGTTCCAAAGCTGCAGGTTTGGCGGTGAAGCA
Source organism: Dermacentor albipictus (assembly GCF_038994185.2). Lineage (NCBI taxonomy): Eukaryota > Metazoa > Arthropoda > Arachnida > Ixodida > Ixodidae > Dermacentor > Dermacentor albipictus. The sequence goes on from NC_091827.1 coordinate 9,268,972, forward strand.
TCCTTGGTCCAGAAGGACCATCAGGCACGGCACAGCAAGCCAAATAGGCCTAAAGCTTCTACTGACATACTTTCACCCTGCTTCCGTTTTACCTTTCTGCTACGCACTCGCGCTCTGCAGTCTTCGTTAGCTGCCTGGCTCAGCATTTAGTTCCGACCAGCCAGGGCTCATTAGATTGTAATTCACGATCGCCGTGGAGATACAGCTGCGATGCGCACAATTTTGTCGTTCTCTCTATGTGCTGTTCACTGTGCAATTTCTTTCTTTTCCTTGTCAGGGATCGAATTTTGTACTTTGACTTAGCAACGAGGGCAATTTCCTGCGCCTAGGGCATGTTCATGCGCGCAGCATAGATTACACTCGTGCACCGCACTGCTGAAACACGAGAAAAACTGCAGCCACTGAATAAACGAAGCGAGATTACGTATTAACGAGAAGAAATGGGGTCACCGGGAACGAGGAAGGGCTGATGAAACGGGGAGCGCTTCTCTGAAATGAAAAGAAATGGGCTGGCAACAAACAGAACGCAAAAGGGCGATGTGGAACGTGAAAAAATAAGCCCGTTGGCAATTGGCTAAGCCCAAAGCGGAGTGCGTCGCGCCATAGAACGAACCGCGCTAATGTGGTGCTAGCAGCGAATATGCAATAGTAAGAGAGAAATGAAACACTGTGTAAATGGTTTGTTTTGCGCGATGCTGGCGCGCAACACGGGAGTGAAATATTTGATTCGGTTTGATGGGTGGAGTGTTCCAGAATGTTTTGCGCGTGTTGTGTGTCCTTGATTTTAACGTGTCACTGTACGTATCATTTCTCGTCGTTTTCCTGTGGAGTAGCATACTATGCATGCATTCAGGCTATTATCTGCAGATGCTATCTATCTACCTGTTTTTAGGCCAGCTATGGGTGTAGGCCAGATATTCTGTACGCCAGCTATGGGTGACTCAAGCAGGAGCAGGAACGATTCAAAGAAGTACTTAGCACATAAAATGAAGTGCAAAATATATTAAATACATAACACCAACATAACACAATGAAAGAACACTGAAGGAAATATTGAAAAGAGCAATTTAGAGAAAAAATATTCCCTCTCACAGAAAGGCCAGCAATTACCACATGGCCACACAATATGCAAAAATAATTTTTTTAATAGATGCGAAAAATCTAATAAAACAACCCCACAGCGATCGTGAGTTACAATGTAATGAGCCCTGGCTAGTTGGAACGAAGTGCTTAGCCAGGCAGCTAACAGCAATTGTTTACATATATATATATATATATATATATATATATATATATATATATATATATATATATATCATAATTCCCATGTACCATGCAACCGATACCAGAAGCACTTTTGCCTTCCAATGATGATTGTCTCGTAATTAAATAATATTCACCAGAGGGCACTACATACGAACGCGAATCAATATTGATAGACTGTGACGTACGCCATCACTGGTGCGACACTTTCGCACGTACCGAAGAGTCAACATGTCGTGACAGCTGCGTAACGGTCCATGTAGGTTGCTGCGCCACTGAACTAGATGACTAGCTGCCCACGTTTGGAAACAAAATAACTTGAGCAAGCCACGAAGTTTCGCGTAACTGAGCCTAACGCCTACAATCCGAAATTCACCGGTGGCCTGTTTTCATTTTTTTGCTTGGTATTGCTAAATACTGTGGAACTTTTTAACAGCGGAGCTAAGCCGAGCCCTCGCCGGGCGGCGTCCGGTGTCACGCAGGGGGACAGGTTCCGGAGCTCACCGCCAGAGGGTGCGCCTAGAATAGAAGGGGGGGGGGGGGGGGGGGCTCGCTGCGATGAAAGCGGAGCAATCAAACGGTGGTGGGGAAGCGGGGGAGCGGACCAATCAGAGCGCGTGGGAAGAGGGGGAGGAAAGGGGTACAGGAGCAGCTGTTTCGCCAGCGCGCCCTTTCGCCCCATGGATTCTGCTCGGCGTGAGCGGCAGCGCCGACGTCACGCTCATCCCGAGCTTTGAGAGCGAGAAGCGCAAGAAAAGCGCCAGTCGAGGGAAGCCAGCCCCCATATTCAAGAGAAGGCAACCCAAGCTAACCCCCAATTTCGAAAGTAGGATGCCCAGCAGAGACGTCGAGGCAGGGATACTCCTCCCGCGGAGGATGCCGATAGACAGTTCAAGAGAATTCCTCGACCGTGAGTGCAGTCACAGCTGCAAGGTGTGTGATAGACTGTGGTTTGATCACAACCTCACGCAACTGAAGAGTGTGGCAATCCGGAACCGAAGCTCAAATCTAGCAAAACGATGACAACGAGACAAAAGACAAATATGAAAATCGCGCTAAACACGAGTTCAAACTTGAGAAAACGACCACCAGCTTTGCTATTTTGACAGCTTTCATTGCGTGGAACTGGCTTTGCATTTTTTGTTCAGCTTTTGTCAGCACGAAACGGGCGTTCGGCAGCATGATTTGCATCGCTCGATACGTTCACTGGCAGACTCTACTGGAGCTTTCGATTGGAACAAATCCGGAAGCTTTCAAAATGCCATTTAGCTCTTCAAAAACAACTTTCCCGTTGGACGCTTCGGCCAGCAACGAGCCCATTGCCTGACGACTAGCGCGCATGCCATCTCAGAGCAAAAAAAGAAAAAGTCATTTTGCAAATGCCGCTACAGTGCTAATGTCCCAGCTGTGCATTCAACCTATTCTTCACGGATGCTAGAAGAGCCCCTTCTCAGCGTTTTTCAATGCGGCGCTAATCACGCTTGAAATTGTACTTTAATGTGGCTTGAATAAAATACAAACAAGCCTGTCGATAATTGGTTTAACTTATCGACACTTATCAGACAAAAATTTTCAAATGCAAGGAAATAAAGAAAACTAATGACAATGTGTGTTCTGTAGCCGTCTCTTAGCTTTCCAGTCTACGGCATTTTCTTATGGTGCATGGTTTGGCCTCCCAATTCGAGTTCTTGCGTTCTATTGCCTCTTTTCGACCACCTACTGACATGCTCGTGAACTATCGCTGCCAACACCAAGAATAACGCGCACTGTCAAAACTGGCGTTCCACTTCAGTTCCTGTGGCGTCGTATTCATTATACGACATCGCTTAAGAAAGTTTCTACAGGAAACTGCATTCAGCAAACCTGCGGAACGCGGCGCTGAGACCACAGATAGGAGGCGATTCTCGCGACCTTCAGAATAGCTTCGAGATGCTCCACCAGAACAAGGGCGCCTTCGAAGGCCCTGCGAGACCAGAGCCAAGACGCATAGAGTTTCATACAATATTACCTAGAGGGAAAACTGCCGCGCCGACGTTGTTGTGTCCATGGGAATGTGGAGATGTGGTGGCTTCAGGGTGGCATCGTTCTCGGAGTGTCAGGGCAACTCCAAGGCAGGCGTGACTAGAACCATTGCGTCTGTCGTAATGGTACATTCTATGTGAGAACAACACTAAAAAGATGTGTCATTCTCTTTCATACTACATAACAACATTTGTCATGCAATAATTATCACTTGTACTTAAACGTACAACTATATGAAACACAGAAAAGTACCAGTAAACCGCTTAACTTGAAGGACAGACGACAAAATGTCACCGCTCGCTGTGCGACAGTTTGCCGTGTGTACTTGCTTTTCATTGCTCGCTTAGGCGAGTAAAGTTTCTTAAAAGATGTAGTACAGGTGAAAGAAAAATAAAACTTTTTATGAAGATATTGTTCTAGAAAAGCTTCATCTGCGCAGTAATGACCATGTTTTAGGTCAAGCCAACTTCGAGACAAAGCGTCGCACACCCACATTTCGGCATCCCCAACGTGGCGCGGCGCTCGTTGGGAAATTCGCATAGACGGTGGCGCCAGACTTCCCTCTTGGTAATATTGTAAGAATGACAGGACACGAACAAGCGTCCTGCGTGCGTGTGCGTGTTCTTCTCCCTGTCTCCCTGTCCATGTTTGAAGATATTGTGCACTATATGCTAGTTAACGTGTCCTACCGACAAGGTCAGACCTCTTTCAAGGAAGCATTCGTTACCTAATCGTTCCGACGCTTCTCGAGCCGCCCGAGCTGGGGAGAGCCAGCTATTCCGACTGTTGTGAAAAAACTCATCTCCAATCAACCGTCCTATTTGCCCAAGCTTAGGAGAATCTAGACGTGTTTCTCCAGTTTTCTACGAACCCGTTGCTGCATGGCCATCTCCACCTCCCGCGCTGTGACGTCGCGCGTCATGCTACATTGCCTCTTGCACCTCTATGACCGACTCGGCGAGTGTTCGCCATAATAGGCGGGGTCCTACGACAGCTACGGCCCCTCTTATTAGCCATCCATCACGTCACTATGTTGTCCAGTGTAAGGGCAAAGGTGAGGCCAATGTCTTAAATGAAGGAATCTCGACAGCTTTCAGTTTCCTACTCAACTAGGCAAACATTGTTGGTAACTGCGACATGGGAAGGACCAGTGCTGTTCGTGAAACGACGATAACATTGGCGAAATAACTGAAGGCACGATGGAACTTTTTTGTCTGGTGGGGCTGCTTCTAGTTATAACCTATTATCCTGTACATAATTCTAATTAAAGGTAATCCCCGCAATACTGCGTAAAATACACCCGTTGCTTCTTGCTTCTTGTTACTTTTAGTCCTCACTTCAGCAATTTACCTCAGCGCGAAGAAGCCGACGATGGAGTGGGCTAGTTACACTTTTGAGGGAAAACCTAACTCACCTCTCACAGTGCATGCACATGCAAAGGAAACTCGCTCTCCTGAATTATATAATATTAATCTCTTTCCGTGCGCATTCGCCGCGCCGTGTTCACAACGCGACAACAATCCATGAAAAACTGAAATAAAAGACATATGCACCACCGACAGTAGACAAGTGAAACTTCAGGAGGAGCATCGACGATGCAACAACACAATACGCCAGGTCGAGAACAGAAAGGCCGGAAGCTGAAACTTCGTTCCGCGTCGTTGCATTCCGATGACCAGGACCGCACTCACACCCGCGCAACCAAACAAAAACGTGCGAAGTCATTAGTACGGGCCACCAACGTGTTACGGGGACCGGAGAAACAGCGGCACTTCGCACGCGACGTGAACTTTGTACACGCAGAGCGCGCGCTAAGAAGCACTCGCGCAGCAATCAAGCTTTCCTACTTTTCCTTGCGTCTTGTTCATTCCACGTATACAGCGGCGCAAGCGAAACTTTCGCGGGCTTAAGGTTTCACTTTGTCTCACAGTTCTGTTGCCTGCGGAGTGTTTCTGCGCTAAGCACAGCGAAGGTGTCAGAGAAAGAAAACAAAATCCAGCGAATATTCTTTCTTTCTTACCATACGGGCACTAATTAGAAGCAGTTCCAAATGCGCATCTTTAAGGCTTTTCCCGGAAACAAAGTTTTATTCCTTCCACCGCACGCGAACACAGAATGCACTTACTTGGCTAGCTGCCGTGCGAAGCCTTTAGTGAGCCCACGCAAACGTGTAATGCAGCGGCCCACTTGTTTTTGAGCAGGGCCGAGAACGGTGCTGTTGGTGCTCTTTAATGCGTTCATTAAAGAGCGTGCCCATTAGGGAAAAGTCTTCATTTCCCTGTAGCTTACAAGTGGAAACAAACCGAGAAAACTCTATGTTAAGTACCCATAGGGACAGCTTGACTTCACAGCCGAAAAATACACCATGGTCCTTTTTTGTCGTATCCCTGTCGCGCCACTTATATTGTAGCTAGATGGGAGTGGCCTAGAGACAGCCTTTTCCTATTATATTCGAACAGAGGGGGGGAGGGGGGGGGGTCAACGCTGTGTGCTATATGGCTGCTGCCGTGACTCTCTATGTCCTATTTTCCCTTTTCCTCGGTCTAGACTAGCAAATACAATTTCTCTATTTTGGTTGAGATCGCTGCATTTCTATATTTCGTGTCATTCTCTCTCTCTCTCTCTCTCTCTCTCTCTCTCTCTCTCTCTCTCTCTCTCTCTCTCTCTTATATTAATTAGTGTATTTATCTTCAACGCGGCGGAAAATTACCGGAAAAGAGCTGGAGCTGTAACAGCGAAGAGGAAACAGAAGCCCCAGCCAATCTCCTCTCCGCTGGTACAGCTTAAGCCAATCAGCAGCGGCCGAAATGGACACGCCAGGTGGGCTCTTACAGAATACCCCCCCCCCCCTTCCCTCCTTGATTTGTCCTGTTTTATATCTCGCTACTCGCCATCCTCTGTGCCATTCGCGACCCTTAACTTAAGCTAAATAGCCGCGCTTCAAAGGTTCATCTTCCCGTTTCCTTATCCTATTGGAAAGTTATCTCGTAAAAATGAGTAGTATTTCATGAGGTGCGAAATATCCGCCAGGTGTTTCATAACGCTATATGCAGACAAGGAACAAAAAGCCTGTTGTGAAATTGGACTTTGCATTGCGTATTTTGGCGCATGTCATGACAACCATTGGCGAGGAGAAAGGGGGGGAAGCTGAGGGGCTAAGTTTTTGTCATTCACAACCATATGAATCCGACAGATAACGGAGCCAAGTAAGGCCTTGTAGAAAATATTTGTTGTCTCAACTAAAATGCAGAAATCATAAGGTAAAAGGAAATGAAAGAGGGAGGGAAAACAACTTGCCGTCGGTGCAAGTTACAATACAGATTGTACAAAAATAGAATACAAAAATACTTTTTTGTTTTGCATTGCAGCAATCTGTCTCACGTGTCGAAAGATATCTGCGCCTCCACTTACATTCTCCAAGGGCAAGATTGTAGCAAGCTGTAAGCAGACACTACCGCTCGACAGCCACAGCCACCGAATGGTCGAGTCATGCGTTTAAGGTTCATTGTACTCCTTTTACAAAGCACATGTAAATACAGCGGAATAAACGTGCTGCAAAAACAGCACAATGAATGTACTCGAACGCATGACCCGGCGGTCCGGTTAATGTGACTGCCGAGTGGTAGTGTTGGCGCACAGCTTGATACAATCTTGCCATTGTCCGATGTAAGTAAGAAAACATGTTTTAACCTTGTCAGACAAACTGCCACAGAGCAAACACATAATAATAGTAAAGCAAAAAATGGGAGACACGGTATTGAACTCAGGTTCTTAATGTAGAAAGGAGAAATTTCCCACCAACGCCAACGGTGGGCTTCATGCAGATATTTCTGTACTTGCTATATTAACAAGTGACAGCAAGCTTTAGAAGTTTCTGCCGCATAAGTTTTGTTGACTTCGGAGTTTATGAAGACCGATTCTTGTGCTGTTTACGCACATTCTACTATAACATTTTATCTTTGACATGTTTAACGCCTGCAGATACTTTTAGACGTCTCTTTCGTTAAAAAAGAGCTCTAAGCCAAGCTGGCAATTGCTGCCATCGAAGTCAGCTACTGCCACATAGATCATCTGTTAATGTGTACCGAACCCCACCTAGCACACGTAATCTAGGCAAGGCGTGCATGTACAGGAATGATGCACAATTCTGTACGTATTCTAAGCACTCGGGAAGCAGTGCGAAGCTTCGCGCGGGATTAGCAGAAGAGGTTTCTCCTTGTGGATCAGTCATATCTTTAAGATCATTAATAAATGTTCGAGCGTACGCCTAGAGCATCTTTAGGCCCTCCGTGCAATAGAACTGCAATGCGATTCTAGTTCCCTTCCCAGGCTACCGTCAACGCAAGCTTCTACAATGATTCGCGGTCTTCATAACACCTCGCTCAATTGAGATACTTTCGATCTCGATCTAGCCCCATCGGGATCGAACATCTCGAAGGCCATTGGCTCCCTTCCGCAACTTGCCCGCATGAGCCTATCACGATGGAGAAATTCGATCTAAAATGAGGTCGATCGCAATTGAAAGTCCCACTGCAAAACCGGTATAAGACAAACACGCAAATTTTGTTATTTTTAATCACCACGCTCCCAACGCGCTTGCTATCGGTTATTCGTCCGCAAAAGGGCAAAAACCTCTTATTATTTGCGTGGTGTAGCGACCGAGTCAGCAGTTTTCGTGGCCATAAGTGAGGTCTCGCTGTATCGGCTGACTCCGGACCACCCCAACTCCAGCAACCCTTGGCCCAAATTCCCTCTGCGGCCGACCTTATTCTCCAGTCAAGGCCCGCAGTTGGGCAAAAGCCATCATCGCGCACCGCCAGTTCCCAGCGGACGAAGTGCGTAGAACTTTGCGCGCGCCAAAAGCCGACTCAATCAGCGACGCCTTCAACGAGCGGCCACAAAACGGGGCACTTGTTTGCTCTTCGCCTCATTTATTGCTCTTTCGAATGCCTTTTTTGATTGGATCCGGCTTTCATTGGCTTTAGTGGCTCGCGCCTGGCTCGTTCTTGAAGCGGTAGGCACTCTGTGAATCTGAACTCCCGTTTTCTCTATCTATCTTTCACTTTTCAACACCCCATCCGCACGTACGACTGCCAAGTGGACAAACTCTAGTTAAGCTACCTCCACTCCTCCTCGTCCTTCTGTAGTGTTCGTATGCGTGTTTATGTGTGAGTGCGTGTGCGTGGAAGGGGGGGGGGCAGAGTAAGTGTGGTTACGAGGACCCAGAGAGCAGATAAATCTGGCCATAAGTAAAGACGTCGAGAATGCGAGACTTAGGAAGTGTTTTAGAGCGAATGAAATAGCTTTTAGTTGTAACGGGTCGGCAAGAAGAATTTTCAGTTAAATTTACCGCATAGCGACCCGCATCCTTGGTATGAGGTTCAACGTCTTGTGGATTCACGCTTAGCGACTGCGGTATGCCGTACCCCATATTGAAGGAGCATTCTTGCGACATGGTAACAACGTCATTAATTGTAGCGTGGTTTTGAAACTGTTCTAAAAGGTGTTGTAATGACTTAATCAACCATTTGGCGTTCACAGCAGTGCGCGCGGAACCGACAGATCATAAATATTCTCTCACTTCCCCAGTTTTAATTGCGCGCAGCCCAACATAAATGGAACGAAAGAGCTGCGTGTTGAATTCGGCTGCTCTGTACGTAACTTACTTGAAGTAAACAACGTTAAAGCAGGATGGAGACGGCAGGAGAATAACAGGCAAATAATGAACTTACTCTGCAAAGGGCTACTCCAGAACGACTTGTAGGGGCAGAGAGAGAGAGAGAGAAAAAATAATGTACAGAAAGGCAGGGATGTTAACCAGAGGTAGTTCCGGTTGGCTACCCTGCGCAGGGGGAAGGGTTAAGAGGGATAAAAAGAGAAACAGAGTAGAAGGGGGAGATAGAAATAAAGGGAGACAAGCCCGAACAAAGCGCGTACACTGCAGAGCAGTAGGGGGCGGCATTCTTAGAGTCTGTCGTGAAGCCCCGTGGACCGCAAGAACCTTACTAGCGCGAGTAAGGCCTTCAACGCGGATGTTCTTTCGGAGCATTGGCCTAAAGCTTTTAGTTCTGAAAGTGGACGATTGTCCAACTGGTCCAGCGCTCTGCACATCACTTGTCTCTCAGCACTGTATCGCGGGCAGACACAGATAATGTGTGCGAGCGTCTCGTCGATGTTACATGTGTCGCACGTGGGGCTGTTGGCCATTCCTATGAAGAAAGCATAGGCGTTTGTAAAGGCAACGCCTAGCCACAGACGGTAGAGCATAGTCTGTGCACGTCGTGGTAATCCAGGCGGGAGGTGCATCCGTATGTCCGGAGACAACGAACGCAACCGACACATTGTGAAAACATTCGAGTCCCACAGGGGCAAAGTACACTCACGGGACATCAATCGCAGCTGAGCCGCAGCGTCTGTTCGCGAAAGCGGAATGAAGACTCGTTGACCACTTTCATGTGCAGAACGGGCGGCTTCGTCGGCGTGGTCATTCCCGCTGATGTTACAATGTCCTGGAAGCCACTGAAAGATTATGTTGTGTCCCTTGTCATAGCTTTGGTGATATATGTGCCGAATGTCTGAGGCCAGTTGTTCATTGGGTCCGTGGCGCATTGGGCTACGTATGCACTGAAGGGCTGCCATGGAGTCACTAAAGACTGACCATTGTTGCGGTGGCTTCTGCTTAATGAAATCAAGTGCAGCACGGAGCGCCGCGAGTTCTGCACCCGTCGATGTGGTCACACATGAAGTTCTTAATTTGATTTCCTCAGATTGTGCCGGGAATATGACTGCAGCAGCAGAGCTGTTGAGTTTTACTGAACCGTCTGTGTATACATGTTGGCGGAATCTGTGCACGTTGTGAATGTGCTCCAAAGTTGCTTGTTTCAAAGCTTGCAATGGCGCTCCAGCTTTCTTTCTGATTCCTGGAATTGTCAGTTCAACTTGCGGCCGGTGCAGACACCACAATGGATCTGACAATCGTGTAGCGGGCGTAAATCCTGATGGCAAGTACGATTGATGTCTTGCAATAGTTTTAGCAAAGGTTGAAAGTGGCCTCTTTGCAGGCAAGCAAGCAAGATGGTGTGAGGGAATCCGAGTCAGGTGTCGGATGTGCGCTCTCAGGACATCTGTACCAATGTATACTGTCAAAGGCGCTTCTCTGGCTATGGCCACTGTCGCAATCGATGACGTAGTTTTGGGAAGACCGAGACAAGTCCTGAGTGCTTGGGCTTGCACGCTCTGTAGTTTGCGAATATTCGTGGTGCAAGTATTTCCTATTACAGGTAAGCTGTACCGCAGGAAGCCCAAAAACAGTGCTTTATATAGTTGCAACATTGATGGTACTGTTGCGGCCCAGGACTTGCCGCCGAGAAACGCAAGAAGGTCCACAATGGCGGCCAAACGCTTTGCCGTGTACGAGATGTGAGGGCTCCAAGACAAGTCTCTATCAATGATGACACCAAGAAATCGGTGCGTTCGTCTATATTGTATGATTTGGTCATTAATCCGCAAAGCATACGGGGCCATCGATTTGCGAGTAAAAGCAACCAGTGCACATTTCTCAGCGGAAAGCTCCAGGCCTTGTCTTCTTAGGTATCTTGACACAACCGTTGAGGCTTTCTGAAGTCGTGCGCGAACTTGTACACGTGTCACGCCTGAAGCCCATATGCAAATGTCGTCTGCATATACGGAGAGTTGTACGGTTCGCGGTAACGAATCAGCGAGACCAACGAGCACCAGGTTGAAAAGGGTAGGGCTGAGTACTCCGCCTGGCGGTACACCACGACTGGTATAGCTAGATGGCGTTGGTCCATCTTCAGTCAAAATAAAGAAAGATCTTCCATTCAAATAGTTGCATATCCAGCAAAAGGTGCGTCCACCAATCCCTACAGCTTCTAAGGCGTCCAGAATTGCATGATGATCTACATTGTCGTACGCACCTTTAACATCAAGGAATAGGGCCGCAGTGATGCGTTTCAGATGTTTCTGGTGTTGTACGTATGTGACCAGGTCGATAACGCTGTCTATTGACGAGCGGCCACGTCGAAAACCAGCCATTACCTCTGGATAGACGTTGTAAAATTCCAGGTACCATTCTAACCGTGTAAGGATCATTCTCTCCATTACCTTGCCGACACAGCTGGCCAGTGCTATTGGACGGTAAGATGACAATTCCAACGGGGATTTGCCAGCCTTGAGGAGAGGAACAAGCCGACTGGATTTCCACGTTGTAGGGACCAGGCCGTCACGCCATGATGAGTTGTATAGGCCAAGAAGGGCATCTCCGGCCTCCTGACCAAGGTTTGCAAGCGCAGAGTATGTGATGCCGTCGTGTCCTGGTGACGAAGATCGCCTAGACCCAGCAAGTGCGGCCTCCAGTTCTTCGATGGAGAAAGCAGCGTCCATACGAGGATCTCGGGAGCAAGGGGGCACAATGGGAATAGGTGCGCAAGGTGAATGCGTGAGCGCCGGACCCGCGATCCTTGCGCAGTAATCTTCGGCTACCTCGACTTCTCGGCGTCCTTGATGTAGGGCTAAAGACTTAAATGGACGACGCTGTGGAGGAGGTGATCGAAGTCCACGGATTGTTCTCCAGACAACCGACAGAGGTTTACGCGGGTCGAGAGACTCACAAAACGATTTCCAGCGTTGATTTTGCAGTGCAGCAAGGCGACGCTGAATTTTCTTTTGAATGCGTCTGGCCTCTCTAAGGTCGTATAATGATTTAGTCCGTCTGTACCGTCGCTCCGCTCGCCGGCGGATTGCACGGAGGCTCTGTATTTCCGAATCAAAATCTGTGTATTTCTCTAATGGCCGATATGAGCGCATAGCATCCTGCATAGCCTTGGCGATCTCAAATTCTAGTGTGGATGAAATGCCTTCGTGGCATGCGTCTTCCATAAGTGATTTAAACACGGGCCAATCTATTGTTTGTATAAAATTTGATAGAACGGATTTGGTGAGCCCTTTTATCTTCAGGTAGGTAGGAATGTGGTCGCTTCCGTGGGTTTCTATATCTGCGAACCAATGGACGCAGCGAGTGAGGCACCGCGAAACAAATGCTAAGTCTAAACAACTACTGTATGTCCGTCCGCGCAGAAACGTGGGACTGCCATCATTTAGACAACAAAGTTCATGGTCGCAAGCAAAGGACACGAGGTTTCTTCCTTTGGAATTGATCTTGTTGCTTCCCCAAAGTGAATGATGCGCGTTGAAGTCCCCAACAACAATCCATGGACCAGGTGTCGTATCTATAATGTCACTCAGTCTCTGCCTATCGAAACGACTTGATGGAGAAAGGTAAGCGCCCACTAAAGTAAACGCAAGTTTTTGTTTTTTCACGGTCAAACACACATACTGATTAGTGTCATGTGGCCGCACTGGATGAACAACATAAGTCAGTTCACACCGTATGTAGATGGTCACTTTGCTAATGTCAGTACAAGTCGATGACACATGAGATTCGTAGCCTGAGATCCGGACGGGTTTCTGTAGCTTCGGTTCACAGATGACAACAATGGGGAATCGATTGGTGAAAACGTAATGGCGAAAATCACTGCGGGATTTCAGGTCGCGGGCATTCCATTGCATAATAGATGCTTCCTTGACTTGTCTGAAGAACGGCTGACGCGGTAGAGCCATTGTGCTTGCTACTCGAGGCTCGCAAGAACCGGATCCAGGCCGTCCAGCACTTGTAGTGCACCTCGAGCAGATGGCGTCTGCATGTCGTTTATCAACACGCGAATGACTTTCATTAGAGATTTTATTAAGGCGATAACTTGTTTGTCTTGACCGCGCACGTGATCGGAGCCCTCATTGGTTCGTCGGTAGTCCACCGTCGACCTTTGTTGGGCTGGAGGACTTAATGTCGGAAGTGCAGGCCAGTCGTTTGCAGTAGAGGTATTCACTGCGTCATCAGACACCGTGTTGTTAGTGTGGGTGAGCGCCTTGGGAGCACCAGCCTCAGGAAGTATCGTCTGTCTTGCGACGGTATCAGTATTTCTAGACCAAGATCGTCTACGGCGACGGCGGACACTACGCCGTCGTACTTTGGCGGCGGCCTCTCTGTGAGTTGAGTTGTCGCTCACCATTTGTTTTAGGACTTTCCGCTCTGTCTTGTGTCTCGGGCAGTCTTTCGACGACGCTTCATGGGGACCGGAGCAATTGGCACATTTGAAGTGAGTCGCACGGCAAGCATCTGCGCTGTGCTGCTCAGAGCATCTTGCGCATACGGTCGCATTTTTGCATATGCCGCTGACATGCCCGATCTTCAAACAATTGCGACATTGAAGTGGTCTTGGAACGAACGGTCGCACTGGATGACGAAAAAATCCAACTTTCACGTGGGACGGTAAGCTACCTCCCTTGAAAGTTATCCTCACACAGCGTGAATCTCCTAGGCGACGGATTTCAATAATAGGTACATCTGCTGTGGCGGGCTTGACCAAAATAGGCAGATCGTTGTCGTCAGTTGACTCATCGACATCATAAATCACACCTGATATAGTATTGCTGTCCTGTGGTATTATCGTGCGAACATTTATCTTGCCCAGCGTTTTCACTGTACTCAAGATATCCAATGCTGCTCTGTTCTTGACGTCAACTGCGAGAATGTTCTTGCGGGTGTTAACTCTCATATCCGTGATCTCATTTGGAACAAGAGCCTCTAGTGTTACAGATGTGGCTTGCCTGTTAAGCCGATTCAGGTTGTCGGTGGGCGTCTCGGGTAGGAAGAGGATGGTATGAGCCGTGTCATGGGCCTTTGCTGCCGCCGTCGTCCTTGTTGAAGACGAGGAGGCACTGACGATTCTCCTTTTTCCTTTTTGCCTCACAACGTTCAGGTAGTCGCCGTCATCCGACAGATCTTCTTCTGAAGCAGAGTAGTACAGCAAGGTGTCCTCGCTGCCTGTGTCGCTCATCAGGTGATTGCGCTTCCTCGGAGCGCTCGACGCTGTGACGTCGGTCTCCTCCGGACGTCTAGCTGACTCCGCTTCCATCGCCGAAGGTCTCGGAAGCGGCGCCTCCCGAAAACACGCAAAAATACTCGCAAAATGAGAGCAGTAGAAAACGGGGTTCCACACAAGAGCCACTTCTTCCTAGGGGCAGAGTTTGTGGAAGCTACGACTACATGCGGCGTTTTGCAAAAATACACAGCGTCATGAAGAGAGAGAGAGAGGGTGGGGTGTCAACCAGATATCGGTCTCCGGTTTGCTACCCTACACTGGGGATGGGGGACAGGGGTTATAAAGAGGACAGAGAGGAAAATGTAAAAAAAAACACGCCTACGTGGAGGCACACACACACTAGAAGTGTTCCAGTTAAAGTCGCTCACACAGGCCGGTGGATAGAAAAAATCGCAACGACGCAATGCACTATGCGAGCATTGATGTGGTGGAGCAAGCGCCCAGATTTCGCTATGTTCCTCTACCTCTCCCATACCGTCCCACGCGCCCGAAAACACAGCGTGGAGCGGATACTTCCCGCCCCATGAACGAAATGATGTGAAACAGCCAGTAGCAGCCACCGATGCCAAGTTCTGTTGTGGACATCGTCTTATTCCGCCACATTTCTGAATCCGCCATCGTGTCAGCTTTGATTGGCCTAAAGGGCTGCTATGGCCTCCGTGATTCGCTCAAAACACCGGCATTGCAGAATTTGACAATATGACACAATTTCCACAGTGTCCTGGATAGGGCACTCAAGGACGTTGCTCGAAGGTTCGCGGACCAATTTAGCCAGAGTCAGTGCAATCCCGTTTACCTGCTTATCACATCCTTATTCTCCCATCAACGTCACCTACGTAAGCTATGCCACGTAATCTAAAGAGGACGGTATAGAAAGAGAGTGACCTTAACCAGGTAATCTGCCATGTGAACACTTCGGCGCTTGTGGGCATCAAGAGCACCGAAGGCTACGCTGAATCTACTCTACATTACTCCCACCTTGCGTAAGTATGGCCATTTTTACTGCGTTACTAGAATAAAACGTGATTTCTCATTGCAGACATCGAAATGTCACGGTGCTATCGCTCTTTTATATATTTTGCACAGTACGTTTGCATTAATCGACCATACCCTTTGCCGCTTCATTCACCAAAGTGCCCTCCACAGCCCCTTCATAATATGTTCCATTTCATGGGCATACACAGTCAAACGCAAGCTTTTAAACCATGCGCTTTGCCTCGCACTATTACATAGTGTAACTATATTCCAACCGCGAAACATTTCGCGCTAACTTGCACGTGTTCTACTCCTGATAATGCATGATGATTTTTCATCGTAATTTACACGTTCTTCTTTTTTTTTGTATGTATATTTGTATCTTTTTTATTTGATTTTGAACTTCTTGCCCTCTGAAATGTATAACCTCCCCCCCCTCGCAATTTACTGAATGCCCTTCAATGGGTCTGTACATCGTATTGTGTATAAATAAACGTCAATTCAAGTACATAATATGCATCATGGCGTCTTGTCTCTTACAAGTACCTGCCAGAGAATGACAAACTATTCTACATGCACAAATCATGCTCGGACTGAATAATGGGTGCCTTCTGTTTGTCGAACTAACGTCAATTCTGTTTATCGACGCCGCCGCTTTATCATCGCCCATCTTCACTCATCCTGTCCCTAACAACATCCGCCTTCAGTGCCGCATCAGAGAGTATCAGGCTACAGGCTAGAGTTTTGCGTCTGCATTTCCTATCCTTTTTTCGTAAGGAACATCGTCCTCCACACTGAAGAGAGCAAAGCAACTCTGGTTTTATGACGGAGAAGGGCAAAGTAATACCGCAAGATATTAAGTCAGCAACAAACGTTGCAACCGAAAGTGTTCAGCCTGCGACAAAAAGAAAAAAAAATGGGCGTTTTCTTTATTATTCTTTTGTACAATTTGCCGTAAACAGAGGCAGCTCGCCTCTTCGCGAAATAGACAGGGCAGCGCCAGAAGCAGCGGCAACAAGACGCCCCAGAACGCCGGGACAGGAAGAATAATTTCGAGACATCCGCGGCAACGACACAGGGGCTTAGATTTACGCCGCTCGCTTCCTCGCACGAATAGGTCTCGTCGAAGAGCCACATATTTCACGTCGTTTTCTACGACCCGGCCCTCCGGAATTCGGCGTCAAAGCGTACGCTGTCTTGGCCCCTCTTTTATTTTATTCTCTTTCTCAACTAGAAACACCACGAGGCTTACAAGATTGCGTTCTCCTAGCCACTTCCAACGCCACTATAGGCTTACACTCTTGAACAAGCGTCCTCTCTCAAGTTATAGATCGCCTCGGAGTCGGGATCGTCGCCTTGACGCATGCTCCTTCGTGGGTCTCCGAGCGAGCGCGGTTAGGCACACAAACGCGCGGCGCCACCACTTCCTGCAACACAACCAAAACCGACGTCCTCGCTCACATATCTCTGGATTGATAACCTCGGCAAGCGGAAATGTCAAAACGCGGTGTTGCCGGCATTTTGTCTCTGCCGCCGGCCCTTCCGCGGGCGTCTTCTTTGCGTCGGCTTGCGTACTTTACGGAGGTTTCCGGGGCAACCAATGCGATTGATAAAGCGCAGTGCCGGGCGAGCACGGGGGCGATTTGCTCCGGCGCCCATTGCATGTTCGGCCCGTCTCTTCCCGCGTTTGAGAGAGAGAGGGATGTCGTCTGACGTGTGCCCTGTATATCCACGTACGTAGCTGCAAGAAACGAAGGGCAACACACGTAAAGTTGTACGTTAAAAGATTACGTTTACGTACCGATATACATATAATGATATCTGCGGATATACACATTAAAAGAATTAATTTGATTCAACATATCACCATGACAAAAGGTAACGCTGAATAACAGCAAAAAATATATGTATATTTCCACAATGAGGGTAGTGGTGTGCAGAAAATCGAAACGGCAATGAATTCTGACTGCACGTTTTAATCCCGTAATTTTCGAAACTGGTTGCCGCCACGACGTTCCTCGCAAAATATTAATGCTATGATTACTGGCTGACTTTGATAGTGCAATTACAACTAGCCACCTACAATCAAATAAAAATCAATTATTGAAACTTTTTCAATTTAGTCGAATTGATCAGTGATTGTCGCTGAAATCCTGATGTATGCCGCTGCTCTAAAGCTTGAGTAGCAAAAATTACCATGTTATCTCGAATTTCGTCTGCACGCTACTCTGCTTGGAGAAATTAATCGGGGAATTCTAGCCATGCGTCTTTAGGAGACGCATGGCTAGAAAAAGAAAGGCAAGAAGAAATATTACCATGGTCTGTATAGGTGTTAGAAAAATGATGGTGCCGATGTACATACGCTAAATTTTGGATTTAGTGTCTTAAATTAGTAAGAAAAAATGCAAATCTTGAAGTTGTCTTGAAGAAAAATGCCTAGGGCTAATATGCTTCCCTGCTCGGGTGGTTCTCGGGCAGCAGAGCGCCTTCCACTGAACCAACGAGTCCTAATTCCGTCACTGCAAGTAGGATAATGCAACGAAATCTGTTCCACTGTTTCCAGCGCACTACATTCTTCAAAAAAATATATACTGATGGTGAGTCCAAGACGGCACAGGTGCACATAAGGATAAATCTGGCATTCATGCGAAACCAATGGTGCACTTTTTCGAGGTGACCAGGAATCTGACGTGGAGGCCTTCATTTTAGGACGGTGACCACGACGCCACTGGACTCCAATTCTTGGTACCACGGACTCTACCGCAGAGCTAGCCCCACTGATGTCTATCACCTAAACTGGCCTGAAATTGTGCACTTCATTTTTTATGTCTTTAAACAGTCTTACGATAAATGAAAAAAAGGTGGGGTCTGTTGAGTGAAAAAAAGTGAAGCGGCAGACTCTACAGGTGATTTCTTTTTCATTATTCACGGATCAGATACTGTAAACTACATTCGCCAGAATTTTCTTAACTGTATACTCCTGCGGGGCAGCTGGAGATCTCGTGTATCTGCTGTGCAACTTTTTTCGTAGGAGTTAATCCTTTCAAGTAGATAAGCTCATTTTGTATAATAAAACCCAATATTACTGCAAAACCGAGTGAGAGATATTCCGATGACATCGTTATATAAAAGGAATTTTTCACAAGAATTATGTATATGTGGGGTGGTGAGCCCACATAACAGTCTTGCTGTAATGGTGCCCAGAACTCCTTGTGAAACTCAACAGATATTTCATCTTCTATCAAACTAAAGAGAAACACAAAATTCTGCGAGCTAATATTGTTCTCGATTAATCCCTCTCTTCTTCA